>NC_067475.1:115785262-115982762 GCF_947179515.1 Apodemus sylvaticus | reverse complement strand
TTCCTCTTCTACATTAACATGTTTCTTGGTATGGTCCCGGTCTTGTTTGGGCAGCTGATTCTAGGACTGATGTTCACAGAAGCACACTTCCTGGCATTCTGGTGCTTACAGCCGCCCTCTCCTGTGATGCTCTCCGAGACATAGATGCAAGCGCTGTGGTGAGAATGTACCTGTGTGGTCTGCTCATCTCCGAGAGTTGTCCACTTGTGGTTTTCTGTGATGGTCTCCATTTGATGTAAACTGAGGCTTCTTTGTGAGGAGCTGGCCACACTTACCCAGGAAAGGTGGTTTTGCCACAAACCCCTTACATATATATCTTTTTTTTTAAATTTTATTTTATGAAATAAGGTCTCATTAAGCCGTCCTGGCTGACTTTAAACTCTCTCTGTAGCTCAGTGTTATGGTGTGGATGTGAAATCTTCTTGTAGATGCATATATTTGATCATATCCGTCTCCAGTGGGTGGGACCATTTTGGAAGGTTGTGGAACCTTCAGGAATTGTAGCATCACCGGAGGAAGTGAGCCACTGTGGGTGGGACTTGAAGGGGGTACCCCACTTTGCTGCTTCCTGTCCAGTCTGTTTCCTGTTCCACCAAAATGTGAGCAGAGAGGTCGTCTCGGCTGCTCGCTGGCACCGTCTGCCAGCATGCCTCCCCACCGAGACAGACCTGGTCACTTTAAGCTCATGCAACAAAAGAAATCTTTCTTTCTCAAGTGGTTTCTGTCAGAGCAGCAAGAACAGCAATAAAAGTGAATTAGTCCTATTAATGTGAAGGGACACCATGACCAAGGCAACCCATATGAAAGAAAGAGTTGAACTGGGTGCTTGTTTACAGTTTCAGAAGTTTGCTCCCGTATCACAGCGGTGGGAAGCACATGGGTACGGAGCTGGAGCTGGAGCAGAGAGCATCCCGACGCACAGGAAACAGGCAGAGCCCGGGCCTTCCAAACCTCAAAGCCCACCCCCAGGGACGTACTTCCTCCATCAAGGCCACGCCTCCTCCAAGGCCACGCCTCCCAATCCTTCCAAACAATACATCAGCTAGGGACTAAGCATGCAAACACATGCACCTATGGGGCATTCTTATTCAAAGCACCACAGCACCACAGAATACACAATAGCACAGGATACAGGACCTGCTCTTGAATTCGTGGACCTTCCTGCCTCAGCTTCCTGTGTCACTGGGATTACTGCCCTGCCGCAAAGTCCAGCTCTGAAGCCTTGCCTGGCTTTCTTATTGTGCTCACATCTGAAGAAATGTTGCCTCAGGACCCAGCGTCCATCACTTACGTCAGACTGACCCAGCCCTGACTGCAGAAGCTTCTCCCTTACTTCCTCTTGGGAATCCACGTTAGCCAGCATGACTGACCAGCTATAAAACGTCCTAGAGGAAGGCAAGGGGAGAGAGAGGAGGGGCAAAGGAAACCATCTAACCAGAGGAAATCATTTAACTACATTCCACACCTTTGAAATAATGGGGGCAAATGTGTAATATTTTACGGCAATTTCCTTCTTACAAATGGTTCACATTCCAGACCTAAGACAGCCATGACATCAGACTCACTTTCCCCAAGAAAGACTATTTCTCTCCTGATGACTCTCAGCCCACAAACTTTTGAGAGTGCTTCATTAATTATACAGGTCGATGACTCTATGATACTACTAATATGGTGTCTGCGGTGTGTGGATGAAACCTGTGTCGTGCGTTTGAGTGCCAGTAATGGCCCGGCAGAGGAATGCCATCCTCCAGCTTACAGCGACTTGCGTAATTAAAGACCTTTATTCCTTAGGAAAGGTCTGGATATGAACATCCTTATTCAAAAAAAAAAAAAGAGGTTCCTATTTTGGCCAAACACATCCTAATGAACATTTGCTCAGTGGAGGTAAAAGCTGTTCTTTTAAATGCTACCTGTTGCTCACAAGAAGAGCATTAGAACATTATTCTGGGGGCTGGAGAGATGGCTCAGTGGTTAAGAGCACTGCCTGAGTTCAATTCCCAGCAACCACATGGCGGCTCACAACTGCCTTTAACTCCAAGATTTGACACCCTCATATTCAGAAATACATGCACGTAAAACACCAATGCACGTGCAATAAAAACAAATAAAGAAATAAGGAAAACATAAAATAAAAATAAACCTTTTGTCCCCTCCCCCTGATAGAAATGAAAGCCTGGTGAAAATATTTAACTTTTAAAACCAATTTTTATTTATTTATGTATGTGTGCTGTATGCTTGTGTGAGCTATTGGCATGCCTCGTCCCTGTGGAGGCCAGGTAAGGCACTGGCTCTCCTGCTACTGGAGTTATAGATGATTGCAAGCCACTGTGTGTGTCCTATGAATTGAACCCCGTGCTTTGGAAGAGCAGCCAATGCTCTTAACCCCCGAGCCCTGTCTCCAGCCCGGGAAGTCTATTTTGTATGCACTAACTGCAGTTGCAGACCTCTCTGATTCGGCTGGTTTTTTGTTTGTTTTGTTTTTGTTTTGTTTGTTTGTTTTTATAATGATAATGAATACAAGCGTCGTCTTTGAAGAAAAAAAGTTTTGCTTTTCCAAGATAAGTCAGCAGCAGTCCCAAAAATGTTCCAGCCTTTGTCGCCCTGGGCTCCTGGTGGTCCTGGGCTCCTAGTACCGGCTGAGTGCTTGGGCACTCTTTGCTGTCCTTTACTCTCCAGAAAGCTAAGCAGATGCAAATGGATTTAGAATTGTTAGCTTGGACCCCCAGGACAACCTGGATGGCCTTGACAGAGCTGCCCTGTAGTAGCTCATCTCAAAAGTCAGCTGCCTGGCTAGTCCAGTCCATCCATGCCCACAGCCCTGCAGGAACCGTCTCGCTATTCGAGACTGGGGAAGGTAACATCAGAAATGTGTGTTCCTTATTGCCAAGTGCCTTTTCCTTCCACACGCATTCCACACGCACTGTGCTTGCCTTAGTTACTCTTATTTACAGCACTCAGACGAGGTAGGTCTGGGTCATTACCCCTCTTTTTCTGCCTTGGAGGAAATAAGGCACAGAACTCTAAATGACTCCCTGGGGGATGGGGGCGGGGGGGGGGGGGAGGAAGTTGGTCTCTCAGGCAGGTAGGTTCTCAACTTGGTGTGTCTAGCTTAAGTTGTCACCTCAACCAGCATCCTTGGAATTTCTATCGTTGTAACAACAAAAAAAAATTTTTTTTTGCATTTGCCAGGAGCTTGGAGGCTCCAGTGGTCATGCAATCCCATCCAAAGCAAGGGAGCTTCTTGTTCCTTTATCCTCTGGCAGAGGCAGGATCGGGATGAAGGGTGCTTGCATATACTCCCTACCTCAGTGGTTCTCAGCGTTCCTAATGCTGCAACCCTTTAATTCATGTGTGTGGGTGACCCCCGGCCAGATTTTTGTTGCTACTTCATACCGTAATTCTGCTACTGTTGTGAATCGTAATGTAAATATTTGTGTCTCCTGATGATCTTGAGTGACCAACCCTGGGAAAGGGTCGTTCAACCTCCAAAGGGGTCAGGACACCCAGGTTGAGGACCACTGCTGATCTAGTGCCTCATCTCTATGCAGTGATTGTCAGAAGGAGAGCCAGGCTGCTGGTGGCGTGCATTCTAGCAGTCTATTGACACCTCTTTCTCTCTTAGGAACTAGAAGCACACACAGTACATCAGACCCTGCACAAACCGTCATCAGGTCTCCGTTAAATCCTTCATTTTTCTTTGCTTTCTCACATTGGGCTGAGTCAAGATGGCATTTTTCACAGTGTCCCCAGTGAAATCTTCCATAGATCCGAGCACATGTTCTTCTCCCCAACAGAGTTGTCCTAGAATCCGAGGCCAGTAGACAACAGAGAAACAGGCGGAGTAACCTCTGGATTTCTGCCCAAAACTTCAGGACTTCAGCGTTGGTGGGCCCCTTAAAATAAGCAAAGGCAGTTCAAGGGGCTAGGAGAAGAAGGGGGTCGGATGGCTGAGAGTGCAGGTTTTGAAGACCCTTCACTTCTGTCAGCCCTGAGATAGATTTACTAAACTCCGCTCAGGGCCGACTGTTCAGTTTTGGACTCCTCTCCTCTCACTCCAAGCCCGTGTCTCTCAGAGCCAACAGTCCTGTCTTTCCTAAGTAGCTGTACCATTCCCATGGGAAAAGGAAGAGTTTTTTTCTGTCGTATATAGCCAAGCTGTTATCCATGGAAAGAGGTGCTGTTTCATGTCTCCCTTGTGCAGAGGGGCCCCTTTTTCTGACCTACCTTTACCAAGAGCCTTCACATGAAGGCTTTCTTTTTTCTTCCAGGGCAACCCTGGTTGTATGAGAGCCAGAATCTTCTGGAGAACAATCTGGTCCAGTGATCCTTGACCTGCGGGTTGTGACCCCTACAGGGGGTCACGTATCAGATATCCCACATATTAGACATTTATATTACAATTCATAACATAACAGTAAAATTACAGTTATGAAGTAGCAACAAAATAAATGTCTTGTCGGGGGCCACTGGAACTGTATTAAAAGGTCTCAGAGTGACGAAGGTTGAGAGTCACTAGTCTGGTCCTTCACTTCTGAGGGCCACTGGTTTGAACTACAAGCTTCCCCGCACTCCTACCAGTTTTCTAGCTGGGTGAACTTGGACTAAGTTCTCTGATGGCTTAGCATCTAGTTTCCTCCTCCACTAAAAAGGGGACAATGCTAATATCTATCTTAGGGGGAGCAAACAAGTTGATTAGTTAGAGCATGGAGGACAGAGCCAGATTAGTCATTATTGGTGTCATGAGCTAAAGTGTCCCAGTAGAAGGGCAAACACTTAAACATGCAGCCTGAAGCGATGGGTTTGTTGCCCTTGAACCCTGCAAGGTATGAGCTGCAGCAGGGCTCGCGTCCCCTGCGGTCTCTCTCCTTTCTTGCAAGCCTTTGGGTGGGTCAGTGATGAGAATCAGTCTGACATTTCTCCAAATTGAATCATATGGCCTCTGCAGCAAGCTGGTTACTCCACCACTGGGGAGTGAATGCACCTGTGTGTGCTGCCACATTGCTGGATTCATCCCTGCCACCTGCCGTCCTTCCAGCCCTCTTTCCAGATCCTGCTGCACTAAGGATTGCATAATCACAAACTGAGATCTGACCCCTCTGCTTTTGCCACCCGCCAGGCACTGTGCTCCCTCACGACTTGACATTTATTACTTTACAAAACCCTAGGAACCTATGAGGTGGCCATCACTGGGCCCATCTTAATAGATGAGAGAATAGAGACTTAGACCATTCTGTATTTCTTCTGGAATGAAAGCATTACTATAAGCAGGGATCCAATATAGGCCTACCCCCTATGCCCAAGTCATTGTCCCCAATCCTTAGGAAATTAGCTTAGCTTTTCTTGTGTTCTTCTGATTAAAACCTGAACAAAAATGAGCTTCACTCCTCACTGTCCCCTGTATACTGTGGCCTGGCCTGGTAGATTGGTCTTATCACCATGCCTTTGCTTCTGGGGCTGGATCTCGGCAAATCCTGCTGCCCCTATCTACAATGCCAAACTGCCTATTAACTTTTTGAATCAGTTCAATTCTTAGTTGCTCTGGGAACTTGTCTTCCCTTTCCCTTTCCAAGCACTCAGGGCTAATTAGGATCCCATCCTTGTCTTAGGTAGGGTTACAATTGCTATGATGACACACCATGACCAAAAACAAGTCGGGGAGAAAAGGGTTTATTGGGTTTATGCTCCATCGAAGGAAGTCAAGACAAAAACTCAAACAGGGTGGGAACCTGGAGGCAGGAGCTGATGCAGAAGCCATGGCGGGGTGCTGCTTACTGACTTGCTCTCCAATGTCTTGCTCAGCCTGCTTTCTTATGGAACCCAGGACCACCAGCCCAGGGATGGCCCCGCCCACAAAGAAATTCTTCACTAATTAAGAAAATGCTCTGTGGGATTGCCCACAGCCTAATCTTATGGAGGCATTTTCTCAGTTGAGGTTCCCTCCTCTCCTCAGATGACTCTAGTTTAGGTCAGGTTGCCATACATCTAGTCAGCACACTCCCTGTGCCTTTTTAGCCTGCCTCAGCCCTTTCCATGGGTTCCTGTGTGGTCTCTGCAGAAGCGCATGCACCGTGAACAATGTTGAAGAAATTGAGCGTTACAGAACAGGTGAGTCCCGTTCTGCTTTCATGGTCGTAAATCCCATCTTTCCCAGCACAGATCCAGCAACTTCCTGTGAAGCTAAGCTACCGAAGAGAGATTTAAAGGGAATGCAAGGTAAGAGTCTTCCCAGCTGTGGGGGAAATGTATGGTTTCACTGAAAGGTCCACAAAGGTCTTCTGATTAATCCTGAGGCCAGCGTAAATCCACACTCAGCATCGGGGAGCTGGATGGTGGGCCATGCTGTGGACCCCCAAGCCAGCCGCTCATCTGGGAGGCAGCTGGAACAAGAAACCTGCTCAAGAACCCAGAGAACTAAGGGGCAGACCCAGCTCAGGATTGCAAACAGCAGCTCATGGTTTGGGGCAGATCTGGAGTCCATTTGACGGCCCTCAGAAGGCTCACTGGGGTGGAGGGGGGAGCTGGCTGGCCTTAAAGTCCCTTGAGCTCCTGTCAGGAGTTTCTGGGCTGCTGCATGCACCTGTGTTGCTGCTGAGACAGGAAGTGATATTTTCAGAGCCTTTAGTCCCCAAACCTCAAGAAACTTTTGATGATGTTTTAAATGTCATGTGTATTGTTGAGGAGAGAAGAAACCCAGGTGTGAGCCTTTGTTACTGACATGACAAGAGTTACTTGGTAATATCACAGGAAGTCACGCTGTCAAAATAATAGAGAAGGTAGTGTCTAGCTGGGGGGCCACGCCTTATAATAACTGTACTTAGTACAGAAGCACTTCCGTTGCATCTCCAGCGCTGTGGTTCCCTCTGAGGTGGAGCCCAAGGCTGGGGGCAGGGTGAGACACTGGGGCCTACTCTTCAGACATGCTTGCTGTTGGCACAAAGCACAGCACTGCGCTGAAAGGCTCCTTGTCTGGGGAGCGGCTGCCTAGGCGGCTGCCGGTTACCTGAGTGTCGGTGGGGATCACACGTGATCTAAAGCATACTTTTACATTGTTTTTCCTAAACTATTTGTCTGCTTGGAGGCTCATCTCCACAGAAGGGCAGCATCTGGGAGCTTGAACCTTGGCCACATCCTGCCTGTCCCCACCTCCCCTCCCCCCTCCCTCTTCTTTTCATTATTATTTTTTTTTTTTAAAGACAGGGTCTTACATGTCCCTTACTATATAGTCAAGGATGGTCTTGAGTTGACGGTCCTGCTTTCCGTCACAGGTGCTAGGGTTACAGATATGCACCACCACACAGCTCATGCACTGGGGGGTTTTGAACTCCACACACTAGGGCTGTGCTACTGAGCTCCGCGCTCGCTCGTCCTGCCTTCTAGTCACAGTGCTCACAGTCTGCTCTCTGGGACATGGATCTGACCCGGCCCCAGGGACAGACGGAGTCCTACAGACGGCAGCCGGGAGAATAAGTGGAAGCCGAGGAGGCGCTGGGCTCCGTTACTCAATGCATTTGTACGTGGAGCCTGCGGAGGGGCTCCCAGCTTGTCTGTTTCATGTCTCAGACTGGAGAGGGTGTGGGTGGCTGGGGACCTTTGCAAGCGAGGCAATCCAGATGCTGCAGCAAGAAACGGCTCGCCTCTCTCAGTTCTTCACGGGAGTTTCTGCCTCTTCATTTATATCTCGGGTCCCGCCCTCCTTCTCAGCCTCCTGCATCAGTGCCCGCCCACTTGACAGATTTACTGCCACAGTTAGCCACTTGTTTGGCTGGGGACTGCCAGGCCCGGGTGGGACATAGCTCCCCTGTATACCCTAAATTTAAGTCTACAGCTCCAATCCCAGGCAATGCGCTGGTCTTGTGACTTCACATTAAAAAGTATGCGCATTGTTCCTCCCGGTTATTACCCGCATCACCCAAACCTCCACCTGGCTGACCTCCCTGCCTTCCGCCGCCCAGTCAAGTTTGCTCCCACTTGAGGGTCCTTGTCCTGTCTTGCTCTGCTTCGGGAGCACGCCTCCCTGCTGGCCAGCGCTGACCCTTTCCAGCTGGCCTGGCCCCATCTCAGACATAATTTCTCTCACAAAAGTCCTTCCCCTCTCCTGAGCGAGACATTTCCTCCAGCTCCTATCCTTCTTGGTTTTTGTTTCTTAGGACACCTACCACCATCCAATATGCTCCTGCTTCCTTAGGTGTTTTCTGTCTGCTTTCTCACAAATGAGGGCCCTGTGGGCCTCAAGAGCAGGAGTCTGACCTGTGGAGGAAGCCTGGTCAGTACACTTCCATATTCAAAACACCGTCTTCCCTTCCACTGCTTGCCTGGAAATGCACAGCAGCCATGCAAAAGTTCTTCAAAAAGTTCAAAGACACCAGAGCTTTGAAGAGAGAAGGTCTTCTTTATTTCTCTCTTGCCAAGCCACAGGCCTGGAGCAGGGCCTTCCGCTTCTCTGTAGAGGAAGAGAAGAGTGGTTACTCTCCTCCAGCCTTCTCGAAAGACGGTCCTGCTTGTGTGTGACATGGGTAGCCTGCCCAGTGACAGCTCTGTGCACTTGCCAGCCACAGACTTGCCCTGGCTGCACTGGCTGTGGTGGCAGATAAACGTGCTGCCATGCCTTAAGCAACTGCTGAACACGCTAGGGCTGTGGGCTTTCTGATGTCTTGTAGCATCCCCCTTGCAGACAGTGAGTGCTATGATGTAGACTTTTGAAACTTGTTCTTTGGAGGGAAGAATCAGAATGAAACTCATAGGTTAAATGGCCTCCTAGGAGGCAGCTGGGGAGTCGGTGGAATCTGTCTGACCCCCAAAGCCATAGTCTCAGGGTCCTAAAACCCCTGGAGAACAACTAACTGTCCTAAGCTGTCAATTCTCCCAGAACATGTGACTTCCCACTGCTCAAATTAGGTATTCCCAGACTGCCTGTGACGGTTGGTTGGTTTACCTGTATAAACAGGCAGAGAGGTTGTCCAAACCAGGCTAGCTGCGTTCAGGGCTGGTCTAGATCTCAGACAAAAGGAGAACATGGCTTCCTTTGGGATGCTGCTGTCCCATAGGGGTGAGATGTTACTCTTTGATGGGTGGGTGACCCTTAGGCTGTTAGTATATGCTTCCTCTGGCTTTTCAGTCCATGCTGTGCTGTTCTTCACAAGATGATTTAGCAAGCGTCAGCCCATTCTGAAATGATTGGGTAGGTTATACAGGTCGTGGGGTCAAAGGTTATAGCCAGACACCCTGAGGAGGAACGTGTGACTCTTACCTGAGAGTGGGCTCTGAGGCTACGCTCTAGACCCCAAGGGTTAGTGTTCTCCCTGCTGGAGGGGGAAGGCCAGGCAGGTCTAGCGCCCCCTGTGTTCACTCGTAAGATTTTTCCACAACCACCTCCACAGCTAAACCATTCCGCCTCTGCTCTGGCCCTTCCCTTTCCCCACTCCATTTCTCTATATGCTCTGCTCCCCTCCCCCCCACATCCCAACAGGCTAAGCTCACTGGCCTTTCTGATGGCATCTGGGAAGTAACATCAGTTAAAGAAATTGTTTACCTAAAAGGGAACAGGTAGAGATATTTCTAGTTAATTCACAAGAAAAAAGTTAAGTCAAAGTGAGAAGGCTAGGCTGACTCCATGACAGGTTTCACATTGGCAGTTCAGGAGACGAGGCCTAAATCTCTGTTTCCAAGAACTGGACAAGTCTGGGCAAGGCCAGGCCTCAGAAGCTGCCCCTGCCACCTGGCCTGAGGCGAGGACAATGGGTCAGCAGCAGTTTCCAGACTTCCTCAGCTACTTCCTCAGCAGCAGTTTCCAGACCTCCCCAGCAACAGTTTCCAGCCCCCCACATCCTAGTAATGGGATGTCCTTAGATATGGAGCAAGATTAAAAAAAAAAGTCACCAACCCCCAGAATACCCTAATGTGCTTTATTTATTTGTTTTTTTGTTTGTTTACTTTTTTTTTTCCCCCGAGACAGGGTTTCTCTGTGTAGCCCTGGCTGTGCTGGAACTAACTCTGTAGACCAGGCTGGCCTTGAACTCAAAAATCCACCTGCCTCTGACTCCCAAGTGCTGGGATTAAAGGCGTGCGCCACCACCACCCTAACGTGCTTTAAATCAGGCCTGTGAACTCACTTGGTTGTCTCTCTGTCTTGGTAAAGGGAGACCCCAGCATGCTGGACTTTTGCAGAATAAAACACTCTTTGTATTTATTTACATACTATTTGATTCTGAGGTATCATTCTTCAGTGAATCAGGGACCCTTACAAAAGGGTCCCTTTTTGACTTTTACTTTTTGTTACTGGGTTAACTTCAATCTTTGTCAATCTGGAGTGCTGATGCTGGACAAAACAGAGTGAAGCCCTTGTGTTGTTAACGTGACATACTCCAGTGTCTGAGGGCTGACCTAATTACCGCTGCAACCACCCATCTAGGCAGAATCCCATGGGCAGCTAGCTACCCGGCTCACAGGCCGTCGGTCTTAGCTTTGACAGTACCAGCTGGTGAGTTCATTCTTTAGTCCTTCTGCAGAACTGAGTCTGTAGCTCAGACTCTTCCATCACCAAATTCAACAACACCCTCCTTGCTCCCCTGCCAGTTGTGTTTGTTTCCTGTTGTCACGGGTGCATGGTGTCATGTTCGATCCCCAGCCTGTCTGGTCTATAACCACATTCCCGCCTTCCCACCGCTGGCTTAAACTGTGCTTCTGCTTCTTCCCCTCCTCAGTCAAGTCTTCTAGAAGATTCCAAATACTGTCAGTCCCTGCCGTGTGGCCCGAGTTCAAGTACAGACGGAATTATGAATGTTCTTCTCTCCCTCAGAACTGTCCTCATTTGGTTTTGGCTTCTGTTTCCCCCTATAACTGCCTTCCCTAGCTATGGAAATCCTACTCTTCATTCAGTAACAAACATATGAGCCACCTCTTCTGGGAAGCCCTCTTGCATTCCCCTAAGTCTTGGTCTTCTGCACCCACCGCCGTCCCCAGCATCTTCACTCAGGCACGTGTTCCCGGTGGTCTGGCCACGCTGCTGGCTGCCAATTCAGAGGACAGGAGTGCTGCTCTCTGTCGCTGGGATCAACAGATTGGTTCTCACTTGCCCTCATAGGGCCTAGGCTCATAGCCCTGTGGCTTCAGTGCAGAGATGTCCTGGGGTCCTTGATTCCCCCCACCCCCATCCCTTCAGAGGGTGTTGAGGCTTCCCTAGAAACTGCCACTTCAAAGCCACAAAGGAAAAAGAAATCTAGCTAAATCAGGCAACGCTGCTTCCTTCTGAGGATGCCTTCCTGTCCTCCTGCACCTGTGCATGGCCTCCAGCCACATTTTGACACAAACCGGCAGTTGGCGCGCAGTCACTGAGGGGAGGTAGGGTCCCCAGAGAAGGTCGGGAGAAAGCTGACCTCTGCCCCCAGCCCCTCTTGGGAGTCCCTACTGGAAGGTTCCCTCTCTTAGCTGCCTTGGGTCTGTGGTAGTTCCCTCACCCGGAGTGTGTGTCTTTCTCCAAAGGCCAGAAACATTAGCCCTCTAGAGTGACCTGGTGCTTAATTTTCAGGTGTTTTGTTTTGTTTTTGAATTTTAGCACTGATGGAGCTGGAACCCAGGGCTTACTGTTCTGCCACTGATCTACCTCTGCAGGCTACAGTCTGCTTTTTAACTTTTAAAATTTCCAGGTGCCCTGGGTTGCTCTTCCCAGTGGGAGTCCTGCCTTGAATCCTAGGCCTTTTGCATTTTCTCAAGGACCCTTTGTAGCAGGTAGGTCCTTGCCTCTTGCAAATGACCTTGAATAACTCTGCCCTCTGCACTCTTTCTGCCAGCCGCAGGAAGAACGTCCTGCCTGCTGTGAGTCTGGGGCCTCTTAGGGCAAGGCAGGAAAAACAAACAGACTGTCCTTGTTCATCCATTACTGGTGACCAGTGGATTAGGCATTTCGGACTTGGATTTGCAATTTGTGAATTGATTAAACAAGGAGACTTTAACTGAGCGGCTCCCGAGGGCCCAAGTCTTTTCTGCCTTTACCAGAGGAAGAATCTGAGTTATGACAAAGTTTGGCGCTCTCAGCTTCCAACCAGACTCCCCTTTGGGCTCTTTATTCGCCCTGAATCACGGGGCCTGACTGTCGCCCAGAGCAGAGAGGGCGTCTCCTGTGGCTGGCGGATTTTTACTGCTTCCCTTTCATACTTATTCACCTCTGTCTGATCTCAGTCCTCGCCTGGCCACTCCTGCATGCCCCACAAACACGGAAAACCGCTGCCCTTTTCTCAGCCATTAGCTAGCAGGAGAGAGGCGTGCTTTCCCATTGAGGGCTGCAGCCGTGGTGGCGTGGGGGTGGGGCGCCGAGAGGTAGCCTTCATTCACCAGGCCTGAGCCCACCCACTCCCTCCCCAGGCCTGCATCTCCTGGGTCTGGTGAGAGAAGAGAAGGGGTGGGGCACCCTCCTGGGAGGCCGATCCAGGGGCTTTCTCTGCCTTAGTGCTGTTGTCGAGGCTTGCCAAATCCCAGGAGTTGGCAAACTGAAGAAGTGCTTTCAAAGCCGGCCTTCGCCCTCCTTGGCAGATGCCTCAAAGCCCTCTTGCTCTGCTTTGCCTGTGCCTGGGAGTCTGTGCAGGGCATTTGTTCACACGCCTCAGTGGGGACATCCCTGGAAGCGGCTCACAGAGGCACAGTGGGAGCTCAGCTGGGTGACCCTCGAGGCAGGACCACTTGGGTGGGCGTCAGGAACTGGGGCCAGGTGCCTTGGGAGGAGCAGAACGGCAGAATGGGCGGGGGGGGGGGTGCTAGAAGCCTGGCGTTTAAGGACTGGGAAGCACTGCCCAACTGTTAACTTTTATAAGCTGTAGGCAGAGCACTGAAACTTTTTCTATTTCTGTTTTGTTTTAGTTATCCTGTTTGATGTAAAATCGTAAATATCGCAGGACATAGAAATGAGTCCCGGGGCCCAGACAGAAACAAGGATGGCCTGGAACTTACTGGCCTTAAAAGGTTTTTTTGTTTTTGTTGTTGTTGTTGTTGTTGTTGTTGTTTTGCTTTTTTTTTTTTTTTTTTTTTTTTTTTTTTTTTTTTTTTTTTTTGTCATTTCTGGACATTCACAAAGCTTTAAAATGAGGCTCTTTGAAAAAAAAAAAAACAACCCTAATCCCAGCACTCAGGAGACAGAGGCAGGGGGCTCTGAGAGTTCTGAGGCGGGCCCAGGTTACAGTGAGTTCCAGGACAGACAGAACTACATAGTGAGAATCCTGTCTTGAACAACAGATAGATAGATAGATAGATAGATAGATAGATAGATAGATAGATAGATAGATAGATAGATAGATAGAAGATCATCTGATGCTTATGTGAACATGATCAGTGCCAGAGCCCATCACAGACTTCACAGGTAATAGTCCAGCTAGGGTTGCCAACCAAAATGCCAAGTGCCATTTCTGCTTCTAGAAACACAGAACAATTGGACTGGTATGGCAGTACAATGACAGAGAGTCAGCCTCATAGGAGTGCAGTGACAGCCAGCCCCACGGTAACACAGTGACAGAGAGCCAGGCCAGTCCTTGTCCCTGGCAAACTTTTTTTATTTAGTCCCAGTGAACTTTTGTTGAGATGAATTAACAACAACAACAACAACCACACAAATTAAGATTTTACAAATGATCTTTTCTGTGCATTCTATTGCTTCAGGAAGACCACTCAGACTTCTAGTGACTCAAAAGTCTGGCTGGGACTACACTCAGCTACGCAGGGCCCATAAGTAAGGTTTTTTTCCTGCTATCTCTCTTAGCTGCAGGGGAAGTTTTGCACAAGCAAGCAGATTAACAGAAGCTAAGATAAATTAGCTGGGGCACCTTGACCTTGGGTTCCTAGAATAGAGTTAGGTAATTTTTCATGAGATTCTCCCTCCAGGAGACCAAATCTAGTTAAACCTAAAACGTCCTCAGTGAGAATACAAGATGGAGGACCCTCTGTACCTCTGCCCTGCCCTGTTACCTCAGGAGAGACTGTGGTCCTCACGCAACACAGCTTGACCTGGCAAAAAGGCTCGACCAGTGTTCTTGCTTGTTAAACAGAAAGCTAATCTTCCTCCCTAAAATGTTTTTAAAAATCAAGTTTCCACAGTTTTCTTTGGCATTGGTCCTTTGTGGCTAGGGCATTAAGATATTCTTCTAGTTTTACTGAATAAAAATGCATTTTTTCAAGTTTGCTTTTGTTTCAGAAAAGATAACTATTTCCTTCCGGTACCTATGGTCAAAATGCAGCACCAGCCAGCCCTGTCCTCACCCTTACTATCAAACATTTTTAATTGAGGTATTTAATAGCACAAGAGTACTCTAATTTGATTACATTCATTTTTTTTAGGATGCCTTGATTTTGCCTATTTATTTATACAAGATGCTCATAAAATATAATTAAACTCAATTATGCTCTTTATTTTTTTTTAAATTACTTTATGTGTATGGCTGTTTTGCCTGCATGTGTGTCTGTGTACCATGTGTGTGTGTCTGGTGCAAACATCAGATTGCCTGAAACTGGAGTTATGGGCAATTGTGAGCCATCATGTGGATGCTGGGAATTGAACCCAGTTCCTCTAGAAGAGCAGTCAGTGCTCTTAACTCTTGAGCCTTTCCTCCAGTCTCTTGAATGTTTTCTATACAGCATAAAAATAAGTTATATTTTTTAGAAAAAAAATTAAGAGGTTTATTTACTTTTACATGTATGAATGATTTGCCAACATGGAAATGTATGTGTACCTTGTGTATGCATAGATCTACAGAAGTCAGAAAAGGGTATCAGATTCCCTGAAACTGGATGTGTAGGTGGTTGTGAACCATCATGTGGGGCTGGGAATTGAACCCAGATCGTCTGCGAGAGCAACAAGTGTTTTTTGGTCTTGTCGTCGTTGTTGTTGTTGTTGGTTTTTTTAAAGCTTTATTTATTTTATATATATCAGTACACTGTATCTGTCTTCAGACACACCAGAAGGGGGCATCTGATCCCATTACAGATGGTTGTGAGCTACCATGTGATTGCTGGGAATTGAACTCAGGGTCTCTGGAAGAGCAGTCAGTGCTCTTAACCACCGAGCCATCTCTCCAGCCCCACAACAAGTGTCTTAATACCTGAGCCAACTCTCCAGCTTCTTGACTGCTTTCTATAAAGCATAGGAATTAATTTTATTTTAATCTTGTAAAAGGTAAATTAATAAATTATTTCTGGAATAGGGAAAGAATGTCAAATAATTGCTGTCTTGAGCAAGCACCTCTGCTCCAACCAGAACAAGAACAAGAACAAACCAAACGAGACCAAACAAGAACAAAACCCCTCTGGTGCTGGTAGCCCACAGTCTATACATTTTGTATTGGCTTTGTGTCCCCTTGCCCTGCCCTTAAGTTGACTTGCTCATTATATTTCAAACTTGCTCTTTGCAAGGAATGTCCAAAGTGGTTTGCTTCTGTCTTGTATTTACAAAGAAGGCCATGGGGCCGGTTCACAAGCAAGCGGCCCTGGAACGACAATGTCCTTTCCTTCCTGAGACAGATATTTCAGGATTGGGGAAGCAGGGTTTCCTGTGTTCTCACAAGGGGCTGAGAAAAAAAAGAAAGCCAGGGTAATTTCAGAAAGAATTCAGCCTGGGCTAAACAGGAGACAAGGTTTTGTGCACAGTTCTCTCCTACAGGGAGAGCTCTGCCTGCCTAGCTGGGGCTGCAGGCACAGGAGGAAGTAAGGCTAGGAGTGGAGCTGGACAGTTCTCTGGAAGGCTGATATCCAGGCCAGGACTCACTGGAGGTCAGGACTTCCTTCCCTCCACCCATCTCCCGCGCCAACCCCCACTGCTTCACGCTTTGATCACAGAGCCGTTGTGTCTTCTGTCCTCTTTCTCACCAAAGAGCATCAGGAACTTTGGCTCCCTCCAGAAACGTTTACGTAGTTTATATTGAGTTTCCACCTTGTTTCTGTGTTCTGCAAAAGGCAAAGCGATCTCTGTCGGGCGATGTGTGATCCCATCAGGCAATGCGAGATCGCGCCAGGCCAGCTTGCCTTCAATTTCCTTTTATGTTGTTTTTCATTTTTATGTTCCATTAGTCTTTTATTTCCCCTCTCTAAGATCTTCTATTCCAACTCTCAAGCTCTCTTTCCCAGTTTCAACACACACAAATGTGCACACATGCACACACATTACAAATTTAAACCTAAGTTCCCCATATGAGAGAAAATGTGGCATCAGGTTTTTCGAGTTGGCTTCTTCCCCCCTAACATGGTTCCCAGTTCCATCCATTTTCCTGCAAATCATGTGATGTTATTTTTGAACTTTTTTTATTTTTCTGTTTTTTTTTTTTTTATTTGTTTGTTTGTATGCCTGTTTTATGAGATAGGATTTTTCTGTGTAGCCCTGGCTGTCCTAGAACTCACTCTGTAGACCAGGCTGACCTCAGACTCAGATCTGCCTGCCTCTGTCTCCTGACTGCCACTACTGTCTGGCCCTTTTTTTCTTTTTTAAATAGATGGATAAAATAACATTGTGTATATGTTTCACATTTTCGTTTGTTTGTTTTGTTTTGGGTTGCTTTGGGTTTTGAGACACGGTCTCTCTGTGTTGTTCTGGCTGTCCTAGAATTCACTCTGTAGATCAGGCTGGTCTCAGACTCTGAGATCCACTAGCCTTTGCCTCTGGAGTGCTGGGATTACAGTAGTGAGCTTACATGTCCAGTGATTTTAATAGTTAGATAATTACTTTATTTTGTCTTGGTTTTTGAGACAGGGTGTCATGTGACACAGACTTGCTATGGACCTGATGATGACCTTGACTCCCGATTTTACATCTTACAAATGCAGAGATTACAAGACTATTCCAACACGCCTAGTTTTGAATTTATTTCTCATTAAAAACATCCATGAAGTTAAACAACAATGACAAAACCCTTACCAAAGGCAATGGAAAATGATGATGATGATAATATGTCCAGGAAAGAGGAGAAACGCATCAAGAAAATAACAAAAACTGGCTGTGAGTGGGGGTGGGAGTGGGCAGAGAGGAAGAGTCTAATGACAAACTCATTATTTTTTCATCTTTCTTAGCCCAAAGGTAATAGACACTATTGGAGTTTTAAAATTAATTTCTGAAATAGAAAGCTAAGTGTCATCAAAATTTAGGAAGTCACAACTACTATAATGAAAATTCTAATTATATAGTAAACTGGAGTGTAAGTCAAGCATTGGAAATGAGCAAAACCTTTAAGATGATAACATTATGAGGAATAGATTATAGGTATACATGATAGCAAGATCATTTATTAAAAGAAATAAACTTAAATTGGTTTTAAGAAAACCGCTTAATACAACTGTGTACTGTCCTAAAATATATATCTAAAAGAGTCACTCAGAATCAGAGATAGTGCTTAAACTCCCAGAAATATCGCTCTAATAGTGGAATTCCAGGCACTGTGGCATTTGGGAGGGGGAGATATTTTTGGACTGAGCTTTCCCCGGTCTCTAAAATCGGACTCTGCGGTTGCCAGCTCATAAGACTTGTGTGCCTCGGGGTTCGTTCTGCATTGTTGAGCTTCCACAGGGCAGGGCCTGGGGACTCTTTGTCTAATTCCAGGCATTGCAGAGAGGGCTCTTTGTGAGGACACGCTCTCTGGTGTGACAGAAAGTGGGTGGCTGGGAGCACTTGCTCTCTGGAGTCACTAAGTGGAGTAGCAGCAGGAGAAGCCTCGGAGGACGTTCTGGTGACTATTTTGGGCTTTGAGTGGGCTATTTGATATAGCCAACCATTTGTATTTAACAGGCCAGGGCTTGATTTACCAGGATTTTCCTATGTGTCATCCCCACGGAGAGCTAGAGTCAGGCAACCCTGGCTTAGAAAGTCAGCTCTTCTAAGTACTGGCTGCACGGCCTTGGGAAGATGAGTCAAGACTCCGACTCTGTTATCTCATCTGTACATTTATTTGTTCACTGGTAGGAGTCCATCATTTCTCACACGCTTACCGTGTGAGACGCTGCTCTGGACATTTCTTTTTGGAAGCGAACTCCTTAGATTGTATTCCAGTAGAACATGATAGAAAAGCAGGCAACAGAAATCAGAACACGAATTCATCATGCATCAGGCAGAATAGGAGATGAAGGAATAGGGTCATGGCAGTGAGACGGTGTGAGCATGTGTGTGCGCGCCTGTGTGCATGTGTGTGCGCGCCTGTGAGCATGTGTGTGCGCACCTGTGTGCATGTATGTGCACCTGGTGCTTGGGACAGGACGAATGAAAGACTGCTTGAATGGATCATGTGAGCTACATGGAGATGTAGAGAAGAACTCATCCCTGCAGAGGAGAAGATGGAGACTTGAGTAGCAGACAAGAGGCTAAAATGCAATAAGGCAGAGAAGGGTTAGGAACTGAGGACTGCTTTCTATGAGCTGTCTTAGGCTAGTCCCAAATAGGGACTTTAGATTCTGCCTGGAGTATGCTCAGAAGTCATGGGAGGTTCTGAGGAGAACCATGGTAACTCTGTTTTCTCCTCAAGGAAGATTATTCTGTTGAGGGTTATATAGCATGGGGGAGGGTATGGGGATCACAAACTCAGAGCTACTTTGGGGCATGGCTTGACTTCATCTCAAAAAGAAATTATCCTGGCTTCTAAGCTGAGAACAGACTGTCTATGCAGAAGGGGCATCAGGGAATATGGTGAGCAGAGATGGACGACTCCAGGACCAAGACGGGTAGGGGGTGGTAGGAAGTGGTTCACTCTGGGTCTGTCTTAAAGCCATGGGACCAGATTTCTGATGAGTTGAATGTGAGTGAAAAGAAAGAAAGAGAGAGAGAGAGAGAGAGAGAGAGAGAGAGAGAGAGAAAGAAAGAAGTCAGGCTGTTTCAGAGTGGCCAGAATGGAGCTCTATGATACACAGGGACAGAGGTGTTTCGGTGCAGCAGACGGAAGGGCCACAGTTCCATGACAGCCATGAGAAACACCTGTTAGATGTGGGAGTGGAAATCTTGAGTTAAAAATTAGAGAAGATTGAGACTTGGGAGTGAAGTCATGGGGGAGATAAAAATTTAGGGTCTGGACAATATCCTACACAGAGTGACTATGGGTAGAAAGGTGTAGAGACCTCTACCAAGATGCTCTAATCCTGAGGGACTAGGGAGATGGGGATAAATCGGGGAAAGCTTCCCCTGTACGGAGGGAGGTAGGAGACAAGGTGTAGACCTCAGAGTATTGTGAGCTTTATGTGAACTAACACACGGAAAGGCAATGCCCAGCACGCGTTAGTTATAGTCAAAGCTGGACACACCGAGACAGCCATAGTGATCTTTTCTTTGGATGAAGGTACCTGGTCAAGGATAGGACAAAAGGGTGAAGATCCTTGGTGGAGGTGCTGGCAAAGATTCTTTGCTTAGTCAGACATTATTAACCAGGCTTAAGACCTTCTCCTAGCCTCATCTCCCTGTCCAATCCAGTTTGAGCAGGATCCTTGCCAAGCCAGTGTGCCAGTTGTCTTTTCTTTTCAAAGATTTATTTGTTTGTTTATGCATTTATTTAATGTATGTGGGCACACTGTCTCTGTCTTCACACACACACCAGAAGAGTGCATTGAATCCCATTACAGATGGTTGTGAGCCACTATGTGGTTGCTGGGATTTGAACTCAGGACCTCTGGAAGAACAGTCAGTGCTCTTAACCGCTGGGCCATCTTTCCAGCCCACAGGGCAGTTGTCTTTATTCCTGCTGTTTGGCCAGGTCCCTCACCATCCACTCTCCCAGGCTATGTGTGACCACTCTGCCTGCCTTCAGGAAGCTTCCTGTTATGTCAGTTTACCCAGAATTCCTTTCACCCCATGTTTCCTCTCTGTAATTTTCTAGCTACTGACCTCCACCTTGCTCCTTGGCTATATGCTTCCAATGGCCTGCACTGCCTTTGTAGTTAAGTCCAGTTTCTCTTCTGTATATACTTCAAGACCCCTGACTCTGGTTTCTTCGGACACTCAGTGAGTATCTCCCCGAACTCCAGTAGCATCCACACATACTGCAGGGGTTTCTGTGCTGACTGTAATCACGCAGAGTAAAGGTTTGCCCTCTTAAGCTTTAAAAAGTGTTACTGGACAATGTCTTCCTTGAAGAGTAGTAACAGTCTTCCTGCCAAAGGAGCAGGAGCATGGGAAGATGGAAAAGGTAGCGGAAGGGAAATTTCTGCCATAGAAAAGCCTGCTGTTGGTACTGTATCCCACACTGGGGGTATATTAATCCTATATCAATTGTTTAATCATCTTTTCTCTCTCTCTCTCACACACACACACACACACACACATTCAGATATATACATATATACATACAGATTCATATATTATATATAAATTCATATATATGCATATCTCTATCTACCTATCCATCCTTCCATCTATCTATCTATCTATCTATCTATCTATCTATCTATCTATCTATCTAATCTATCTATCTATCTATCTAATCTATCTATGTGACTATTTTCAGAATGTTCTGTGCCTGCTGGGATTTTGTGGGGACTTCAGGGGTGGCCTAGGCTATCCCATCTGATTACTTTATGCCCTGCTTGGGATGCGGTGCCATTATTAATGCTGAAAAACTACCCTTGAAAATGTTCAACTAGATTGATTAAGGGCAAACCAGGATTTATATCCTCCCAAACAGAGCACTCCTTAACAACCAATTCCAGGGCAAACCAGTGACGCAAGGGGTGGTGCCTCGAGCATCACCAGAATGCAGCGTGTGTGTGGATGCTACTGGAGTTCAGGGCAGACACCCGTTGAGTGTCCTAAGAAACCACAGTCAGGCATCCATCCCACTAATGAGAGGAGTGATGGTAAAGAGCAGAGAGAGATGTGGCACTGAGCAGAGGAACAGATACAGCCACCCACGTCTGTCTCTGGCTCCTGACATGAGCTTTAGAGTTAAACAGAACAGTCTGGATATGAGCTAAGATGGTTGTATAATCAAATATTCCTAGCCGAAGTGTGGTCCAGTTGAGCATTATTACAGTTCTTGGGCTACAAGGTGGCTCAAAGAAATTCTTATTGCTTGAGATAACAGTATGCTTTCTGTACGATAATTGTAGTTATAGCCTGACCATCATAGATAATCGCCCTCTTTGAGGGGCTAGTCTGTCTGGTCACTCACGCTTGAGGGGTAATTTAAATCCTTTGTTATAAAGATACTTATCAGTCAGTTCTGTCAGTTCCTGGAATAAGGTGACTGAATATCTTGATACTTGGGGGCGGGGGGGGGGGGTCGACTGTAGGCCCAAGTGTGGGGTCAGTGCTTCTTAGCAAAAACAGTTTTAAAGTAAGTGCTTGTTATAAGTGGCTCTGGTTGGTTCTCTTAACCTTTCTGGGTCTCACTTGAAAAACAGAGGTGATGGGAGAATTTACAGGGTGGTTGTGGTAACCCTGTAAGGTCTTAGCATAGTGCTAACTGAACATATTCAGTACACATCAACAGCCGTTCATGCCGTGTGAAGTGTCTGTCAGGCATTATGGCTTCCAGATGCTATTTGTGGGGAGCTTTGAAGAGCAAAGTCCCCAAGCTGATGTTGTCATCACAGAATCTAATTTCCATGGAGAGGGTGCAGTAGAGCAGATGACCTCATGGTGGGAGGTTCGGGGCTCTAGGTAACCAACCTCATCTCCCTGTCCCTTCCCTGAGTGTCTTCAGGCTCCCTGACCACAGTTTTACAGATTGGTATCCGTCTCAGAACCTGCGGTTTCAGGCTAGGAAAGGCCTTTGTATTCAGTGGCTTCAGCAGACATCTGGGCAGCCTGGGACCATCTTGATCTTTGGATATCTGGGAGAATCTGATGGTACAATTTCTTCTTCTTCTATTTGGGCTCCAACCCAAATAGACTTTACCGGCTAACCGGGCCCCACTAGTGAGCTTTAAACCATGGCTGCTAAGTTTGCTCCTTGCCTTAGAACACAGAGTTCCCACGAGTCTCAAAGCTCCGCCCTCTCCAATCTCTTCTGGTTTACTCTGTGTGAGTCCCTCTGGCTAGGGAGTCCCTCAGTGCTGGGCTTTTTTAACTCACTGGGTTGGCTCCTTCAGCTGTCTGGGGTCTTGGCTCCCTTACTGACCTGACTGTTTACTAGCAAGTCTTCAGCAGAGATAGAGTGATGTGTTTATAAAAAGAGAAAGGGAAAGGGAGTATGTTCTATGGGGGTGTAGTGAGGCATGGGGGAAGGGGGTGTCTCAGCGGGCTCATGCCCCCTGAGAAACCAGCCACTGCAATGGTATAGTATAGAATTGAGTTTATTCAGGGCATAGGGAGGGGAGTTAAGAGGGTAGTAGAGGCAGAGAAAGGCAGAAAGAGAGAGTAGAGAAATAGAGGCCGGCCATGAGGAGTGGGGAAGGGCGAGGGGACAGGGAGAAAGAAGGGAAGAGCCCAAGAGAGCAAGAATAAGAGAGAGGAGGCGGGGCTGGCATCCCTTTTATAGTGTGTCTGGTCTACCTGGCTGTTGCCAGGTAACTGTGGGGTGGAGCTTAGAATGCTGACCTAGAGTAGTTGTGAAGAGATCCTCCCGGCCTCGGGGAGCCTTTGGAGTGGCTTCCCTTGGTCTCCATTTCCCTTTTACTTTACTTGCATCACACCGGAGCTGACAGGCGTCTGGGGGCTCTGCACACGTGCACAGCCTGCTCCTGCGCCTTCGCGTGCTCGCCTGCTTCCTAGTTCGCAGAGCTTTTGCTTGGCTCAGAACTGAACTGAGAAAAATGCATTTCCCAAATAGTTCAAATGTAGCGTGTTTTGTAAAGAATGGTTTTTCTGGATGACGAATCTACATGTCGCCTTTGTGCTGTTGGTGGGAGGGGATTTTTGTAAGACATGCAGCCTTGTGACCAGCTTTCCACGTTTGTGACCAAAGTGAGAAAATTTTGCTTCTTAGGACAAAAGACCCAGTCGTTACTTCGGAAGTCAAAGTCAGCCTTTGGTTCAGAGTGGACATTCTTCCTCCCTAGGTTTCAGAGAAATTCACACCTTCTGGAAGCTGGAAGACAGCTCCTGCGACATTTAGCATAGTACTTAACATTTCTTTTATAAGTCGAGATAAAAATGGAACTTGGGGAGGTAGGGCGGCCTGGCCAAGGTCATGTGAAGGACCAGCCCCTGCCCTTTTCAACCAGGGTTCTGCTCGGGTCAGCTTGGACCTCTTTTCTGTCATCTCCTCGCCTAGCATGTTTCCCTGTGACCCACTATTCATAAGGAATGTGACTCCACAGAGGGTGCTGGAAGCAGTGCTTGGGATGGAAAAGACTAGGAAAAAAAGTGGAGGGGGGGAGGGAGGAGCCAGCCCAGGGGAGGGGAAGGGTGCAAACCGCACGTGGAGGGGGGTGGTCCTGTGGAGAGACTCTGGAATGTGCATTTACAACACATAGGCATAATCTTCTTTTGAAAGGCTAACATTTTGGAGGAGGCTGGCAGCTCTAGATGTAAGATAGGAAGAGCCTTACTCTAAGCAGTTTAGAGGAACTTCCTCCACTCTCCTACCTTCTTAGCTTCACAGCAAACAATGGGCTATAGACTACGCAGTGGGTGTTCTCAGAGGGAGGCCCACCGGAACCCCGCCCCTCTGGCTTTTGCTCCCTCTCCCTCCCTGTACGCTTCTACAGAAGGGGAGACTTGGAGCCTTGCTGTTTCTCTTTTCCGTGTTCTAAGGTGCACACACACAGCTGGGACAGAAGACCATAGGCTCACACAGTGCATGTCCATGCATTTCTATACATGTGTGCGAGAGCACATGTGTGTGCACTTACATATAAGTGTGAACCCTTGTGAGTGTGTGCATGCGTGTATGCACATTTGAGATGTATGCATGTGTGTGTATGCATGCGTGTTCGGGTTTGTATAAGTGAGTATGTGCATGTATGTGTTCGTACAGCGTGGAACAAGCCTGCCAGTTGTACTTTTTAGGGAAGAGATGTTTGAAATGAGAATATTAGCATCTGCTAATATAATTATATAGTATATGCAAATATAATATTATTTGTTGTTAAAAAGGGCAAGAAAATAGTTCCAGGGCTAGTCCCCAGACTTCATACCCCAGTTATAAAGAAACCAACCACACGGCCCAGCCGTGACTCACTTTAAAGTCTGTAGAGATCTGCAGCCGTGACCCAGCAGGCCCAGCAGGCACGTTGGTTGGCACCTTTGAGGAAATGGTATTTGGACCACTTCCAAGAGAGATGCCGGGGGCTGGAGAGATGGCTCAGCGGTTACGAGCACTGACTGCTCTTCTGAAGGTCCTGAGTTCAATTCCCAGCAACCACATGGTGGCTCACAACCATCCGTAATGAGATCTGACGCCCTCTTCTGGTGCATCTGAAGACAGCTACAGTGTACTCAGATATAATAATAAACAAATCTTTAAAAAATAAATAAATCTTAAAAAAAAGAGAGAGAGAGAGATGCCAACCTCACTGAGCCACACCCAGCCTCTTGCTACAGATGGAGAAAATCTTGACCTGCTTTAAAGGTTTTGGAAGGCAACTGTAGAGTGTGTGTCTCACATGGGGAACTCGTGTGTGTGTGTGTGTGTGTGTGTGTGTATGTATGTATGTGTGTGCGTCTGTAGTCTGTTTGAGACAGTGCCTGCCACACGCTGTGAAAAGCTGCAGATGTCTTATTCTTTTCTATACCAGTTCTTGGTCTCCTTTGGGATGGTCCAGAGTAGAAACCACTGGCCTGATGCAGACACCAGGGCTGTGTAGGCAGAAAGTACTTCAGCGTCTACTTAGAACGTTTTAGTCTCATAATCTGTAGTGTATATTTCATGGTATTCGCAGTATTTTAATGCATGCAGATATACTTTATAAATATACATCTTTAAAAATATTTATTTTTATTTTGTGCATTTCGGCACTTTGCCTGCATGTATGTCTGTCTGTGTGCCGCGTGTATTCCTGGTACCTGTGGAGACTGGAAGAGGGGCTGAGAGCCCCTGGGATTGGCGTTATGGACAGTTGTAAGTTGCCCTGTGGGTGCCAGGAATCAAGCCTGCCTGGGTACTCTGCAAGCCCTATAAGTTACACACACACACACACCATGTATTTTATATAGCATATTATATGTCATATATCTCCATACATTTTAACCTCCCCTCCCCCACAATGCTTTCCACGAAAATGTGAGAGCCTGAGTTTGAACTCCCAGAACCCATATAAAGCCAAATGCAGTACTATGTAATCTCCTATGGTGAGGTGGAAGATGGACACGGCAGAATCTTTGGAATCTTGGGAGCCAGCTAGCCTGATGCACAAAGTGCAAAATAAGACATCCATCTTAGACAGGAAGACAAGGACTAATGCCGGAGGCGGCCCTCTGACTTCCATAAATGCTTATGGTCACTTGTTTGCCGGCATTCACACACACAGGATCTCTGAGACTGGAATGATGACGCCCACACGTGCTGCTAAGGCAGATCTTTACACAGTCCATGGACTGGAATGTTAGTTTCTTCTGGGAATCCCTCCCCGACACATGCAGAAGTACTACCACCTTACCAGCTCTCAGGAAATCTCTCAGCTCACTTCAGTTAAATAAAATTAGTCATCAAAGAGCCTTTGTCCTTCCCTCGTGGTTCTTCACACAAGAACCTTTCCAAATATGCTAAGAAACAAACCTGGTCTTGAAAAACAGGACATAAGAACAAACAAACAAGGTTTGTGGCAAATATCTGTCCTCGTGTCTCCAGGAAATTCAGGGATGGAAGCTGAGGAACGGCATCACTCAGCCATCCCAGAAGGACTTCTCGTGGTTCTCGCGGTGCCTGGTGACTGTCAGAGCCATGGAGTCCCTGGACTCACAGAGCATCCTTAGCATCAGGAGAGAGAGACAAAGGGAGTGGAAGTTTGGATGCATAAACGCTGTGAAGTTTAATTGAACGAAGGACCCATCAAAGGACCTATCACTTTCTCCTGTGTGCATGATTTAAATGTTCTTGGAAGCTCAGAACCTCCAGGAGATTGTTACTGAAACTTTGGGGAAATCCCCCCATGGTTGCCAGAGGTTAACAGGAAATCAGGGTCTCCCTCTTAAGGGAGTCCTTAGTAGGGAGTCTCACTAGTAAAAGAATTTAAGAAGGTACTCAATGGAAGCTAACGACATTTTTATTAGAGTTTAAAAGAAAAACCCTGGGGGCGAGCAAGCTGTAAATCTCCGCAGCTGCCCAGAGGAAGAGAGTGGAGGGAACAGGCAGTGGCGGTGCACACCTTTTCTTGTGTTTTATAAAAAGGAAAAAAAGCCAGAGATGTGTTTGGTGGAGGCGCGGTATGGTGTGGGGGAGGGGTGCCTCTGCGGGCCAATGCTGAAGCATCCCTTCCCCCTGGGGTACCAGCCACACGGTGTAGTACGGAATAGAGTTTATTTAGGGTTTGGGGGTGGGGAGTTGAGGGGGGGAAGGGAGGGAGAGAGAGGGAGAGGGGGGTGGGGAGAGGGCAAGTAGCAGCTTTTATAGTGAGTTAGGCATGCCTGGCTGTTGCCAGGTAACTGTGGGGCGGAGCCTAGAGGAAATGCCAACACCTTTAATTCCAACACTCTTGGGTGCAGAGGCAGGTGAATTTCCAAATTCAAGGCCAGCCTGGTCTACAGATCGAGTTCCCGGACAGCCAAAGCTACAGAGACTCTGTCTTGAAAACAAACAAAAAATAAAACAAACAAACAAACAAACAAAAGTGGGAGGGGGAAAAGGCACATTTGTTTCCTGCTAGTGCAGGAACGAATGACACGCGGAAACCTGCTACACTGAAACAGGCAGCTGTGGCGTGGAGAAGGGGCTTTAGGGAAAGAGTTAGGGAACGCTGCGCTCCTCCTGGCTTAGAGCAGCGGCAGACCAGCCAGACCTCATAGCTGATCTGCTTGTAGGTGCTGCACTAGGGTGTGGGAATTCTGGGAGGAAAAGGACAGTATTACATTAAAGGGATAATTATTCTGCCTGTCTCTTTAGCACTGCTTTACAAGAGCCTGCTTCCTAGGAGTGGTTCCTTGCCTAGGTGAGTGACCCTGCCCAAATGGAATGCTAATTTCCCACCCAGGCAGAGATTCTATTCTCTTGGCATCTACTATCTACCAAAGAAATGAGTGACAGCCAGAGAAGCCAGTTCCTGCTTCCAGAGCGGGGCAGGAGTGGCAAAGGAGGCCTCATGTGGAATTTACCTTTCGGAGGCTAATGGAGTGAGGCACCAGACTACCCCAACAGGTTCAAGCTTTTTACATCTAAACTGAACTGGCAATAGACTAATTAATTAGCAGAAGAAAAAGCCTATCAACCCACTTACTGTGCATACATGCGCAGGAGCCATACCAACCTGAACCTCCATACTCAATGCAGAGGAGACAGAAGTAGGGTGCTGCGGTTATCCTTAGAGGGGAAGTGATTTCTAGGGGAAATGAGCAGACCCTAAAAACAGACAATAGCTTGTAAATGATTCTCTCTGGAAACCCGAGTGGGGTCCTGAAACACAATGGTTTGTGAGCAAGTCTATCTTGCTGTGGTGACATTCCCATCTTCCTTCCTGTGGGGTGAGCTTAGCCTTCCTTGGCTGATGAGATATCCAGGAAGAGATGGACAGCAACTGTGTTCCCTCTGGGAGACCATCCAACAAGAGACCTGGAGTGTGTGTGTGTGTGTGTGTTGTAGTTTTTCTCAGACTCCCTCTAAGGGTGGAAGCAGGAGTGTGTGTGTGTGTGTGTGTGGGGGGGTCTCAGATACTCTAAGGCTTTTCCACTTTCCTGTAGTGCAAAGGGCTCAGTGTGCAAAGTGACACATTCCCGGGTATGATTTTCTGAGCCCCATCGAAACTGTGGGAGTCCCTAGCAGCTCAGAGTGAACGCGGTCTGAACCCAGTGCCCCTTCCTCCCTGGCTGAGACCCAGAAGGACTGGAGTCTGTCATCCCTGTCCAATGGCAACTGGGATAGTAGTTCTCAAAGTTTAGTCATCTGAGCTTCCTCACCCACTTCCTGGACATTTGCCATGCTGAAGAGAACTATCTGAGAGACCAAGGATGGCGGGCACTCTGCCCTTACGAGAGTTTAGGACTGTTTATAGGCGTGTGTTTTGCATTAGAATAAACTATTCAACTGAGAACATTGTCCCACTTATTCCCACACTCTGGGGATGGAAATTGGCAGTGTGTAGGGTGGGGTATACTCTGCTTGCTAGCCTACCTAGCAAAGCCTGGTTCTGCCCCTTTGACCTTGCATGATAGATCTGTATCAATGCCAAGGAAGAATGTTGCTTTCTCTTAAGATGGAGAAAGCAAGTCCCAGTTACTGTTTTACTTAAAAGCATTAAATACTAGATAAGAGAGGAAAAAAAAATCGCTAAGATCCTGGACATCGGGCAATGAAATACAGAGATCCTTATAAGATGGGGAGGGAATGAGGCCAGATTCATGGGTACCACAGCACAGGGATGGGGACTCAGGTGGGATCTTCCCGAGGTGAGGAGAGGAAACTGAGCAAGAGTGATGCTACAGAGCTGTACTGGCTGGTTCTGTGTGTCAACTTGACACAGGCTGGAGTTATCACAGAGAAAGGAGTTTCAGTTGGGGAAGTGCCGCCTCCATGAGATCCAGTTGTGGAGCATTTTCTCAATTAGTGATCAAGTGGGGAGGGCCCCTTGTGGGTGGTACCATCTTTGGGCTGGTGCTCTTGGGTTCTATAAGAGAGCAGGCTGAGCAAGCCAGGAGAAGCAAGTCAGTAAGAAACATCCCTCCGTGGCCTCTGCATCAGCTCCTGCTTCCTGACCTGCTTGAGGTCCAGTCCTGACTTCCTTTAGTGATGAACAGCAACATGGAAGTGTAAGCTCAATAAACCCTTTCCTCCCCAACTTGCTTCTTGGTCATGATGTTTGTGCAGGAATAGAAACCCTGACTAAGACAAGAGCTATGCAGTTCACAGGCCAGAGAGCTTCGGGGAGAAGGCTGCAAGGACAGAGGGTCTTGGTGATAAGCTTCAGAGTGGCCCAGTGCCTCTCAGCACCAGTCTGTGAGGAATCTACACAGACTGCATGAAATAACCAGAAGAAGAATCATGAAGAACAGCATGAAATAGCCAGAGGGGCCCGGCTCATTACCCATGCTCTTCTGGGAGTGGCTCCTCTCCACCAAGCAGGAGAGTCTCACACCCAACAGGGCAGCAGGGAATTGAACATTTAGAAAACTCTTACCTCTGAAGTCATCCAAACAAACAGCTTCTCTCTGAGAGATGGTTAGAGAAGGAAGAGATAGACCACAGACTAGAAAAACACATCTACAAAGCATATGGTTACTAAAGGATTTGTATCCATAATATACAATGAACTCATCATTTAAAATGACCTAAAGACTTTAATAGACACTCCAATAAATAGGATGTTCAATATTATTAGTCACACAGTTAGACACCCCTCCCCCCAATCTATATAAATGTGCCCCTGATCAAACAGTGGGATCGAGGAGACAGGTACTCCTACCTGGTGTTGGTAAAGGAACACACTTTGCAATTCTCACTCTTTGCTGGGGAGGGGGAGGAGGAAAGTGGCACGCCCACACTGATAAAGTCAAGCTCAGTTCCTTAAATACCTGAGCGTGATCCAGCTAGAAAGGAAAGTGTATGTCTGTTGTGGCTATTCCTGGTTGTCAACTTGACTATATCTGGAATGAACTATAATCCAGAATTGGAAGGCTCAGCTGTAATCCTAATCTGGAGGCTGAGAGATACAAGTTTCTGATTTGGAGCTTGGCATGGAGATCTTGAAGCATAGTGGCTATGAATTCCAGAAGATTAAGAAAAGGAGATCAAGGAGTTCAAAATCATCTGGGATTAAAGACTGGGTGGCACACGCCTTTAATCTGGGCTACACCCTGTGCTGGAGATCGATGGACTCACTCTTCCTTGCCTGCTTGCCTCGTGGGACCGAGCAACTGCTAGATCCTTGGACTTCCATCCACAGCTGCCGCTGATAATTGTTGGGGACTTGGACTATAGACTGTAAGTCATCGACACATTCCCTAACTATATAAAGACTACCCATACGTTCTGTGACTCTAGAGAACCCAAACTAATGCAATGTCCATCTACCTCTATCAGTTTCCTTGGATCTCAGTGAGGAAGTATTGCAAGCTGAGTGGCTTAAAGCAAGAGAAAAGCATTGCCTCCAACATCTGGAGGCTGGAAGTCTGAGATCAAAGGGCCAAGAACCTTATGCTCAAATTTGAATGGAAAATCCTACCTGGCCTGTTTGTAGCTTCTGGTTGCTTGTGGGCAGGATTTGTAAACTTGCGTGGTTCATAGGTCCGTATCTTCAGCCTCCTTTTTAATTTGCATGTGTCCTGCTTGTTTTTACATGGGATTTCATAAGGACCTTGGCCATATATTGGGCAGTCTTTAGAGTAACTGGGGCCGTAAATGGATGCTGCTGTGCCTGGCTACATTAGAAGTTTCTTAATCATCCAGGAAAATCACCCTATTTCAAGATCATTAACAGTCCTTTTGACCCATGCAAGGTAATTCTTGGTTCCAAGGATTAGGACATGGGTGTCTGGTGTGGCTATCATTCACATATATGTTCACTAAAATGTCTTATTTGTATGCTTTAATGCAAGTAGTTCTCTATCCCTATCCATCTATCCATCCATCTATCTATCTATCTATCTATCTATCATATAACAATGTTACAACATAATCCCTTTTTTGTGTCCAATAAATACATACTAAATTTCAAAAGAAAAACATGTTGGCTAGTTTTTGTTAATGACACAAATGAGTCACCTCGTAGGCGAAAATTTCAGTAGAGGAATTGCCTCTGTCAGATTGGCCTGTAGGCGTGTCTCATGGGGGAATTTTCATGATTAATGACTGATGTTGGAGGGCCCAGCCCCTTCTGGACAGTGTCATCCTTAGGAAGAATTGTACAAAAAAGCAAGCTGGGGAAGCCATGGAGAGCAAGCCAACGAGCAGTGCTCCTCCATTGTCTCTGCTGCAGGTCCTGCCCTGAGTTCCTATCCTGACCTGCCTTGATAATGGACTACAAAGTATAGATGAAATAAATCCTTTCCTCCCCAAGGTGCTTTGCTTATAGAGTTTATTACAGTACCAGAAAAGTAAACAGAACAAGAACTAAGCCCAATAAGTCACTCAGACCACATTTAAACACAGCAGGGCTCTGCCTACCATGCTAAGTCAGTTTGCTAGGGGGCTTTTGGAATCCTCCCAGGGGTCTTTGGAGTCCTCCCAGGGGTCTTTGGAGTCCTCCCAGGGGTCTTTGGAGTCCTCTCACTCACTGTCCAGCAAGGACTTTTCCAGAAAACTCAGGCTTCCTGGGGAATGGGCAAATGACTTTTTTCAAGCTTGGCTTGGTTGTCATTCCTAGGATAACTTGGGTACAGATGTGGGGCAGATCCTTCAGTGTGTAGCCTGTGTCCTCCCACTGGGAACTCAAGGATAAAGGAGGTAGCATTCACTTGACCGTATATAATGACTACGGAAGGAAAGCTGGGTGTCCTGTGCTTGAGAAATTACTCCATTAAGATTTACGACTTTGTTGTTTATTGACTTATACTTTAAAGGGATAGGGAAAGAAATAGGAGAGCAGATAGGATGAGGAGGAGCTCAGTTATGACTACTCAAGGTTCATGTCTTCAGTTAGCCTCTACCTCCTAAGAGTATCACAACTTTGCAAGTGTTATTGCTGGGAACCAAGTATTACCATGCGAACAGGAGACATTCCATATTCCAGCCACGTGACTGGGTTCTTGCAAGGGACTACCAGATCCTGGTAGGGATAAGGAAACTGCTTTGTGTATCCTGTGTTTCTTGGGCTGATTGTTCTAAAAAAGGTGAGGGAAGCCAACCAGCCCATTACTCTGTCTTCCTGTTCCATGGATAGTGAGACTCTGAATTAGGCTATGCAAGCTGTTTGTATTCTCTCTCTCTCTCTCTCTCTCTCTCTCTCTCTCTCTCTTTCTCTCTCTCTGTAGGAACTGTGGACTAATTTTTTTTTTTAAATTGGCAAAAATAGCACTTGTGAAGGAGATGGCAGGATTTGCCAAACTAAGCCTCTAGAAGAAAATATAACCAAAAGTGTGAAACAAATCCACATTCAAACATTGGCAAGTGTGAAATATTGAAGAATTTTTCTGTGAAGATTATATTGTCAGAGAAAAATTAAATTAAGCCAGGCTCTGGCAAGTGTTTACAATGAGCACAAAATTGTTCAAGCTGCTGGAACATTTTTGCAAGAAGCCAAGACATCAAATTTAGACCAGCCCAGGAATCCAGAAGGCTGAGGCTTCACTCCAGCTTCCGATAAGTATGAACTTCTCCCTAGCCGCTGGTATGCACGAATTTCACTCCAGCCTTCAATATGTATGAACTTAATTGCTATACTGGTTTATGTAAACTTGACACAAGAGTCATCAGAAAGGAAGGATCCTCAATTGAGAAAATGTCGCATGAGATCTGGCTGTAGGACAATTTTTTTTTTTTTTTAATTAGTGATTGATGGTGGAGGGCCTAGCCCATTGTAGGTAGTACCATTCCTGGGCTGGTGGTACAGGGTTCTATAAGAAAGCAGACTGAGCAAGCCATAAGGAGCAAGCCAGTAAGCAGCACCCCTATATGGCTTCTGCATCAGCTCCTGCCCCTAGGTTCCAGCCCTGTTTGAGTTCCTGTTCTGACTTCCTTCAATGACGGACTATGATGTGGAAATGTAAGTCAAATAAACCCTTTCCTCCCCAACTTGCTTTGTTCATCACAGCAATAGTAACATCAATTAAGGTAATTGCTTTGCATCCCAAGGATCCAAAAAAGATTCCAGGGAAAGAACGGATACTTTGATGTCCTGCACATCTTATAGGCTGTCTTAGTCAGGGTTTCTATTCCAGCATAAACATCATGACCAAAGAGCAAGTTGGGGTTTAAGCTTGTGAGAAAGGGGTTTATTCAGCTTACACTTCCCACATTGCTGTTGATCACCAAAGGAGGTCAGAACTGGAACTCAAGCAGGTCAGGAAGTAGGAGCTGATGCAGAGGCCATGGAGGGATGTTCCTTCCTGGCTTGCTTCCCCTGGCTTGCTCAGCCTGCTCTCTTATAGAACCCAGGACTACCAGCCCAGAGATGGCACCACTCCCAGTGGATCCTTCCCCCTTGATCACTAATTTCGAAAATGCCTTAGAGTTGGATCTTGTGGAGGCATTTCCTCAAGGGAGGCTCCATTCTCTGTGATAACTCCAGCTTGTGTTGACACACAAAACCAGCCAGTACATAGGCAGAGAAGAAATCAAATGCACTTTAAAATATTACTGAGCATCAGCAATACAGATAATACTGGTCACTTGGGCCCAGATGCCACAGGAAAGAGAAGGTCCCAGCTCTTTTAAAATCCACATTTTACAGACTCTTCAACAAACCAGAATAAAAGGTAACACGAAGCACATACCCTGTTGGCAATACTAGCAAAAGACTGGGAGTATGGGGGCTGGACTAATAAATTTTCCTCTTCCTCACACAGGAGAGAAGGTGAATGTTCGAGAGTCTTCTCTCACAGAAAAGAAGTGGACATTTGATCTGGGTATTAAAATAAAAAAATTGAGAAGGATAGGAAGGAAAAGCCAACTTTTGACTGAAGTTGATATACAGGGTCATAGGATACAAGGGAAGGATTCATCAATGACTAAACATGCCTGGCTCTCTTCCTAGATGCTCTTCATGCCTGGGAGAAAAGAGCATGGTTTTGCACACCTACTGAAAGTGTTGAGGTGCCACAGTGGGGCAGCTGTCCAGTCAAGGACACCTGTGGGGAAGCCCCTTATGTGCCTCTTTTGACTTAGTTGGTCCCCTGCTATTTCAACATCTTGTCATTCACATTGGCCCTGTAGATATAGTGAAGAAATTTGTCAGCCTGTGTGTCAGTCACATTAATGGCTGTGTTCGAGGGAACAGGAGCCAGTGTTTCCAGTCACCGTCTCTGAAGGTGTGGGAATTACCACTGCACTGGCCATTCATCATTTGAGAATCAAAACTAAGCCCTCGTTTTGTGTGGACAGCCAGTCATGAATCTCTTTCTCAGGTGTTTGCTAACAGTATCCTTTGGATCTGGGTTACCTTCTCTTTTGGGGTGCCTCAGGCTGGAGATGTTCTCTTTCCCGTGAGGTTAGCTGTTGCTGTGGTATGAGGCTACAGTGCAGCTGTAGAGGGCTTGCCCAGAGCAGCCTCTGCTCCTCACAGCTGCTCCCAGCTAGCACCAGAGGCTCTCATTATGGTGGCACACCTGAGCCAGGGCCAGGGCCTTTGAAGCTGACTAGGTGAGGGGAGCACGCGCTGTACTCTTCTCTCTGGTAACTGATGTTTGCTCAAAGTGCCGAGCTCACAAAACGATTCACAACGAGACTGAAGTCCTGGGCTTCTGCCTGCGTTGGGATCTTGAATTCTCTAAACCAGTATTTCTGAGAATGTGAAAATTGTTTATGAGCTGTTAGCATTTTGGTTTGGAAGTGCTTTGAATAAAGATCTTTTTGGGAAGAACTGATATCTGTTAAGCCCTGATGTGGCTGCTTATCTTTCTTATTTTGTCTTTTTCAGGTATGCTTTTCTTACATACCTTGTAGTTCTCACTAAGGTAATTTACACTGAATTATATATTTTCATTATGTTTTCCAATTTTGTGTGTACGTCTGCATATCTATGCAGAATGGTAGGTTACATTTGTGATTCTAGCATTTGGAAGGCTGAATCGGGAAGATTGCTTGGGCTATACAGTGAGACCCTATCTCAACAAAAACCCAAAGCAAGGAAAGGACTGATACATAAGGAAACACAAGCTCCTGAGTTTATTTATAATTTGTTCATGTATACATATGCCTACCTGGCTTGGTTTTACACAGACAATTATACATTGGAAGGATGCTTACCTTGTTCTCCTATTTTGCTTAGTATTGCATTGGTCATGTATATAGGTACATACCCAATACATACATGAACAGGTATACAATATGAATATGAAATATAGTGTGCTGGATAGTTTTATGTCAACTTTACGCAAGCTTAAGTTGGAAAAAAACCTCCATAAGATTTGGCCGTAACAAGCAACAACTCATGCCGATGAGGAAGTGGAGCCAGGAGAACCCTCCTCCATTGCTGGTAACCATGGGAATCCATATGGCAGTTTCTCAGAAAATTGGGAATTGATCTACTTCAAGACCCAAATATACCACTCCTGGCATATACCCAAAGGATGTTCCATCCTACCACAGGGACACTTGCTCAGTTATGTCCATGGTAGCTTTGTTTGTAATAGCCAGAAACAGGAACAACCTAGATGTCCCTTGACTGATGAATGGATAAAGAAAATGTGGTACATCTACACAATGGAATATTACTTAGCTATGAAAAATAGGGACACTATGAAATTTGCCAGCAAATGGATGGAAGTAGGAAAGATCATCCCGAGTGAGGTAACCCTGATCCAGAAAGACAAACATGGTATGTATTCGCTTATAAGTGAATATTAGCTATTAGTAAAAGATAATTATGCTAATAATCTGCAATTTCAGAGATGATAAATAACAAAGACATCTCTAAGGAGGATGAATAGATCTCTTTGGAAAGGGGAAGTCGGATAGACTTTGTGAATAAACTGCGGTCAGGTAGGGATAGGACCAGGACGGATTAAGCAAGAGGTAGGGTAAGGGGTGGAGGGGGAGAGTACTGGGAGAGACAGCAGGAGTTGGGTGGCATTTGGGGGCCATGTGGAAGCTTAGTGCAGTGGAAACTCCCTGGAATCTATGAGGGTGACCCTAGTGAAGACTCCTAGTCATGGGTGATATGAAGCCTGAGCTGGCCACCTTCTGTAACCAGGCAAGGCTTCCAGTGGTGGGCAGTGAAGATGTGCTGGGTGAATAGGGGTACAGGATTTGTGGGAGTGGACAAGTAATGACTGGTCCAAATTGCCCATGCCAGGAGAGGGAGCCCATGCTTGACACTTCCTAGATGGCCAGGAACCAGTGGCTACTCAGGATAGAACCAAGCAAGACTGGAGAAAAGAAAATAAAGTCAGTGAAATGATTCCTAATGTTATTCTGCTCTACTCTCAGATCATCAGCGCCTAGCCTGATCATCGTCAGAGAGGTTTCACCCAGCGACCGATGGGAGCAGCCTTACAGCCAAACATTAGGCAGGCAGAGCTTGGGGAACCTGGCAGAAGGAGGAGGGGGGATTGTAGGAACCACGGGGTGGGGGGGCAAGGACAGCACAAGAACACAGTTCACAGAATCAACTAAGCGTGGCTCATAGGGGCTCACAGAAACTGAAGTGGCAGGGAGCCTGCGTGGGTCTGACCTGGGTTCTCTGCATATATGCTATGGTTGTATAGCTTGGTGTTCTGTGGGATTTCTAACAGTGGGAGTGTGTGGAGGTGTCTTTGACTCTTGCTTGCTCTTGGGACCCTTTCCCTCCTACTGGGTTGTGGGGGAGGGAGGGGGACACGAAGCCTTTTGAGCAGGAATTCCAGACCTGATTGCTAAGGTGGAGCAGTAGGACCAAGGTGAAGTCCATTGTTCTTCCAGATCTACAACTTCCTGAATTAATCAGGTGACCCACTGAGCAGTGGAGCGAACACCTGCTGAGCAGACCCTAGAACCTTGGGGGGGGGGAAGGGTTTCACTCCCAACCTTAAATCTGAGTCACCCATTAAAATTTGGGGCCTTGATCAGCATCCTGCTGTCTTGGTCTCATTCTTTTCTTGTCACCTTCCCATCCATCCCCAGCTTCCCTTCCAGGGAATCCGCTCGATGTAACCACGGGCAGTTACAGGGTTGTCTCATTCAGCCTTGATATGAGGGTTTGGGCTTATTGTAAGTTGTTATGCTGTTTCATTGATATCCCTGGGAGGCCTTCTCTTTTCTGAAAGGAAGCAGTAGATCTGGGGAAGACAGTAAGTGTATACACACACACACACACACACACACACACACCAATAATAATAGAAGATGTCATGAATTTGACAGGAACTAGAGGAAAATGGAAGGAGTTGGAGAGACTGTTGGTTTTCTTTGATCTGATTGTGACTGTGCCCTGGTTCTTGCCTCTCTCTCTCTCTCTCTCTCTCTTCTCTCTCTCTCTCTCTCTCTCTCTCTCTCTGTTTTTTTTTGGATTTAGTTTTTCTGAGACAGGGTTTCTCTGTATAGCCCTTGGCTGTTCTGGAACTCACTCTGTAGACCAGGCTGGCCTCGAACTCAGAAATCCTTCTGCCTCTGCCGGGATTACAGGTGTGCGCCGCCACTGCCAGGCTGGTTCTTGCCTCTCAAAGTAAGAATGTATTTAACTTAATGTTTGATTTTTACAGGCGCACACAGTTGAGAGTTTAAAAGTTGAACTTCTAAAAGGGATTACAGATTTTTAAAGATCAGATATTATAAAGGGACTGAACTTTTAAAGTGTTTGAATTTGTAAAGTCTGGGATTTTTTTAAAGTTGTTCATATTTTTAATGTGAGATTTTAGGGATGAGTGAAATAAAAAGGTTTATGGATTAACGGTGATACGTTTGTGTGTCACATTGACAAGGAGTTAATTGTGCTAGATAGTTTCATGTCAATTTGATACAAGTTATAGTCATCTGATAGGAGGGAACCTCAAATTAAGAAAATGCTACCATAAGATCCAGATGTAGGCAAGCCTGTTTATAGGGCATTTTCTTAATTAGTGATTGATGGGGAGGGCCCAACTCACTGTGGATGGGACCATGCTTGGGCTGGTGGTTTTGGGTCCTACAAGAGTTGTGTAAGCCATGAGGGGCAAGCCAGTAGACAGCTCTCCTCCATGGCCTCTGCATACATGCACATAAGTGTAGAGTCATTCATTATAGCATGGACAATCAGTAATGATTCTTTTATCCCTAATTTAATCACTTCATTGTCTAACTTTTTATTATTTTAATTTCTCACATCCACACTGGAAGAAATAAGAAATCCAAGGTAATAAAATTTCATTGTTTTCATTCATTCTCTGACCTACCTTCATGTTGTATAAGAACTTCCTCCAAGATTGAAACACTCCATTCTGCAGGAAGCATCTTAAGGAAGATACAAAATTCAAAATGGCTTCAGGAAGTCTCTGAAGCTGACCAGATTCAATAGGCTACTCCTTGCTAGACTAAGCAATAAAAGCTGGGAGTCCTTCTCTTAGACAGAAGGAAGCTGAGCTACAAAGAGGACAAGACCAGACCAGAGGCCTAGAAGAACTCTGTCTTAGTCAGGGTTTCTATTCCTGCACAAACATCATGACCAAGAAGCAAGTTGGGGAGGAAAGGGTTTATTGAGCTTACACTTCCACATTGCAGTTTATCACTAAAGGAAGTCAGGACTGGAACTCAAGCAGGTCAGGGAGCAGGAGCTGATGCAGAGGCCATGGAGGGATGTTTCTTACTGGCTTGCTTCCTCTGGCTTGCTCAGCCTGCTCTCTTATAGAACCCAAGAATACCAGCCCAAAGGTGGTACCACCCATAAGGGGCCCTCCCCACTTGATCACTAATTGAGAAAATGTCCTACAGCTGGATCTCATGGCGGCACTTCCCCAACTAAAGCTCTTTTCTCTGTGATAACTCCAGCCTGTGTCAAGTTGACACACAAAACTAGCCAGTACAAACTCAGACCAGTTGAGCAACCTGGATAAGACACTGTCCAACCTGTCCAGCTGCCTCTAGGCTGTGCAGTGTGTGCCACATTCCCAGCTTTGTGAGTTGTTACCCCTGCTGGAGTGTGTTTTAGTGATACAGCTGTCATTTCTGCTCCGATAAGTAGCCTCTCACCCATACTCCTGTAAGTAACCCCAATACAACTTCCTGGCTCACCAAGTCAGACTTTGGTGGTATCCTTACTTTGGTCTGGAGTAGAAGCTCTGTCTAGGGTCAGGAGAACATGTGTGCTCCATCTTCTCAGAAAGGTTTGTCACCCAAAGCTTCAATGGGACAGCAAATTCCCATACCCACGGAGACATTGAACCAGTCCTTTTTTTTTCCTTTTTGAGATTGGTGGTGTGTTCTCTCTCTTTGTATCCCTGACTGGCCTAGTACTCAATATGCAGACAAGGCTTGTGTTAAAATCATAGGGACAACCTTTCTCTGCCTCCTTAGTGCTGAGTGATGGGATTAAAGGCATGGTCCACCAGGCCTGTATGTTTTGTTTTGTTTGTTTTTTGTTTTAAGATAGGGTCCTAATTTGTAAACCAAGCTGTCTTTGAACTTGAGATCTCCCTGTCTCAGCTTCCTGAGTGAGTGCTAGGTTTACAGGGATACTTCAACAAACCCAACATAATATCATTGCAACGCGCAATGGGAACCTATTGAGAAAACTGCATCCCCATGCCCCATAAAAGTCTCTCCTTCAACCTGGTATTATGTTACTTCTCTGGGAGATTAATTTTATTTTAATGCCACAACTATTTTCTAATGATACCTGAGAGGTAAGCACTGGGAAGTAGCACTGGGAAATCCCTGATCATTTGTATATTATTTATTAGTCCCAGGAGTGTACGGTAGCAATGACAGTAGCAGTGTGCCACAGCATTTCCATAATCAGGGATGTCATTACCATCCTACCTAGTAATGCAGGAATGAAGATGGAAGAGGTCATTGTCTAGTTTGCAAATGAGAAACAGGTATAGGTGTGAGGAGACCCACCCGAGGCCACTGAGCACTGGGAAGTCTGTTCAGTGTCTGGGGCTGGTTGTTAGCTTAGCTGTCTATCTACCTGCCAGCCTGGGGAATTGCTCAAGACCACAAGACACTCAGAAGAGCAGCTTGGTTGTTTCCTGATTGTTGCAGTTTAGGGGGCTTCTAAATGTAATGCCACTGCACTGCAAGCTTTAGAAAACTGGCTAGGAAAATCATTCCCACACACTCTGAATGGTATCCTCTGTAAATGGGCAACTGGGCCAGAAACTGATCCTAATTATATCAAAACCAGAAATCTGTGCTTTGCCACCATGCCAGTCCTGACTCACAATCATGACTGTCTATCTGGTGATGGCTTGTCATCATGAAAATGAGGAAAGATGATGCTACAGAGAGACCTTTGTGTCCTCTGTCGGAACAAGGTGGCTTTACTTTCAAATAAAAAGCCTTAGTTTTATTAATTAATTAATTAATTAATTAATTTCCAAGACAGGGTTTCTCTGTGTAGTCCTGGCTGTCCTGAAACTCACTCTGTAGACCAGGCTGGCCTCGAACTCAGAAATCTGCCTGCCTCTGCCTCCCAAAGTGCTGGGATTAAAGGTGTGTGCCACCACCGCCCGGCTCTTATTTTTATTTTATGTGAATGAGTGCTTTGCTTATAAGTATGTATGTGTACCGTGAATTTGACTGGTGCCTGTGGAGGTCAGAAGAGAGTGTCAGATCCACTGGCACTTAAGTTACAGATGGTTGTGAACCACCGCATGGGTGGTGAACTAAAGTGAGGTTGGTGAGGTTTCCTACATCAAAGATAGGATGGGATCTCCAGCTCCCAGATAGAGGCCCACAGCCAGCACAGAAAGGAGATTGGCATGCTGTTTAACTGAGCCCTCTTGTTAATAACATACCATGTTGTAGGCATCCCCCCGCTGAAGTGTGAGAAGTCCAGAGTTACGAAGTATACACAAACTTAAAACCTTTGTTAGCATGAAGGTGGAGGCCGTGGACATGAGACCCTGTGGCAGCATTTTAAAGGCAGCGTTGCTTGGCATAATGCACAGTGTGAGTTGTTTATTCCTGGGTCCCAGCCCTGCTGTGGGAGTTCATCAGGGACCTTTGTTAAATTCCTGGTGTCCCAGGCTTCTTTGGAAATCAGGTTTCCCCTCTTGGATCTATCTGCCGCACTTGAGTCAGCATTCTACCCCAATGCAGAAACATATGCGAAAAGGTCCCATCATTTTCAGGTACGGCAATTAAATCCAGACCACGTTATAACCTTAGTAGTTCCAAGCACTTGGGTTATACTTCTGTTTTTCAGACTGTGTGATAGTCCCAACTATCCCAGCATTACCCTTCTTACCTTCTTCAGCCTCTTCTAGGATCCCTCACCACACCTTCCGCTTCAGACTTAGGCCATCCATGCTTTATCTCCTGTCTGAATTGCTCTTAGACAACCTGTGGACCATCAGTGAATATTAGCAAGGCCTTCTTGCCTCCATAGGCTATAAGTAACAAGCTCTCCTCCGACTGGGAGAGATGCCCATTAAGTATATGCAGCTGAAAGGTCTGTACTCAATTGACATCTAACTAATATTCATATAAAGACATCTGATATTTATGTGAAGGTTCTTTCCAGTGTTTTCCCATGGGCTCCTGGTTCTGGCAATACCACCAAATATGTAGCACCCATGTCTAATGAGGGAAACAGACTGTTTCAAAGATGTGTGCAAACACACAGCGAGTGAGCAGGTGAACTGTGACAGAGTTGTTTATATCACACCATTTCCTGATACAAAGCATTTTCTTAGCCCAGGACCAAAGATTTGGATGAGAAGGGTGCTCAGGTAATTCCCTGCTGTAATGTGAGATAGCCCTATAGAGGCTCTTAGACTTGGGCAGGCCCATGGTGTGAAGGGTGAGGTTTTAAACTGCAGGAAAGACCCACCTTTCAGTCTTCAGAAAGACCGTTCAGAGGCTAACCCAGGTAGAGAGGCACAAGGTTTTAATGCAAATGTTTGCTCTACTTTCAAACCAGTCTGTTCCCGATTGTGTCTCCTGGTCCAGAGGCGGGGAAAGGGGGGGAGGGGAGACCAGGCCAGCGAGCAGGAGCACAGAAGCTCTCCTGGGGGACTTTCAGGATTTAGGGACTTGGGGTTTGGCAAGAGGAACAGAGGATAGTTTCAAAAGTAGAGTTTAGGTTCTATTGTCCTCCTTAGGATTTTTGTTCTGTATCCTGACAGGTGAAAGTTGAAGGAAGGCCCTCAAAGTCTTCTGAATTCTTCTAGTCTTCCAGAGTTCCGGACATCAGTGCTTTTAATGAATTAACTAATTAGTCACTTCATGTATGTGAGCAAATATGTGTGTGGGAAGTCTGAGGTCAACTTGGGTTGTCATTCCTCAGGAATTGTCTACCTTATTTTTTCAGATAAGGTCTCTCCTACTAGTAACTGGGGGTTGCCATTTTGGCTAGACTGATTGGCCAGTGAGCCCCAGGGAACTTACCATTTCTATTTCCCTGGTGTTGGCTTTATATGGTGTGCCATTACACCCAGCTTCTGTGTGTGTGTGTCTGTCTGTCTGTCCATCTGTCTGTCTGCCTGCCCCCCCCCCCCCCCCCCCGTCTGTCTCTGGCATTTCAGCTTTTATTAGTATGAATAAAGAATATTATTTTAGTTTCTTTTAAAAATGTCTGTTCCTTTTACCCTTAGCTCTGCCTCCCACCAGAAGGCACTTCCTGTCTGACAGTCTACGACTTTCATTTGCAGCCCTCCACATTGTAGCTGTCTTTCAGAATGAATTGCTTGTTACAGATTTCACAGCTGATTAAGAAACTAATTGCTGCAGAGTAGAGTTGGGGGTTTGAACTCAGATGTCTCCCTCCTGAGCCCAGCCCTCCACTCCCCATCCCCTGCCTCCTACTTAGTTTCTCAGGTAGGCAGTTAGTTACTCTGCCTCAAAAGTTACTTGGGCTCTTTCTAGTCTGCATTCAGCTTTCTCTAGAGAACTCAAGAAAGAGAAGAAACCTCTCCAGGGAGTGTCTGACATTGTAACCCTGACCCTACTTAAATATCATTCTGTTTCCGACTGCATTCCCAGTGCTTTACAATTTTTTTTTTATTGAAAAAGGAAGTAAAAACATTTTATGATAAAATTGAAGATTTACATGGAAAATATTTCTGACAAAATTGAAGAAATATATAGAAAAACATGCTTTACAAAATTTCTAAATTTTGTTTTTTTAGAATTTCATGCAGGAGTATACTGTTTAAATTGTTTTCATCTGTCTGTCTCTCCAACTCCTTCCGTTTTCCTCTACTACCTCTCAAATTCATGACCTCTTCTATAATTACTGTTGTGCTTGGATGTGTGTGTACATACCATACACACACACACACACACACACACACTAATGAGTCCAGTGCTCATCTCTGGAGAAAACTGATTCTCCTTCCTCAGCTGCCATTGCTTGCCTGCAGGTCTTCATCAAGGGCTTGGGCCTTGTTAAATTTATCCATCCATGTTGGGATATTTCCTAGTGTGGTCCTGTATAGGTCTAATGTGGGCAGCCGTTGTTGAGAGGTCATGGGACAGCATCCCTGTCATGTCTGGAAGATACTATCGCATAGCAGTTGTCTGGTCGTCTGGCTCCCACTGTCTTTCTGCCTCTCTCCTTTCTGTTACTTGAGTAATTGGGTATAGTGATTGTGTTATGAATGTCCTAATAGGCTCTGGGCTCCCCACAGTTGCTTCCTCGCTGCCTTTTGACCAGTTGCAGATCTCTATAAGTACTCTCTGGGGCAAAAAGAAGCTTCGTGGTGCCGAGTGAGAACAGTACTTATCCAGAGAGCATTTGGTACAGCTGTCATCTGGCCACACCCAGCATTTTCCCTTGGTTCTTAGAACTGAACTCAGGTCCTCATGGTTGCAAGGCAAATATTTTACCAACTGAGTTTCGCATATAATCTTTGTTTGTTTGAGAGAGGGCCTCTCTTTGTAGTCTTGGCTGTTCTGGACCTCAGTATGTAGAACAGGTAGATCAAACCTTGAATTCACAGACATCCACCTGGCTCTGCTTCTCAAGTGTCAGGATCAAAGGAATTTGCCACCTCATTCAGGATAATAAAGATTTATTGTGTAGGAAGCTGGGAAGAGATCTTCCAGGTCCAGCTATACCACTCTTGAACATATACCCCAAGGACTTTACATCCTACTACAGAGATATATGCTCATTCATGTTTACTGCTACTCTATAAACAGTAGCCAGAAATTGGAAACAGCCTATATGTCCATTAACAGATAAATGGATAATGAAAATGTACATTTATATAATGGAATATTACTTAGCTGTTAAAAGAAGTGAAATCATAAAACTCTCAGGTAGATGACTGAAGATAGGAAAAAAAAATTATCCCAAGTGAGGTAATACAGACCCCAAAAGATAAACCTGGTATGTATTCTCTTTTGTGTGGATGTTAGCTTTTAAGCCTTTAATAGACATACTATCGAAGGTTATGAGGTTAGGCATAAAGGTCCTGATGGCAGGGAAGGGGGAATAGAATATGTTTCTAGTTATGGAACGATGTGGAGGGGAGTCTAGAATGGAGACGGGAGGATGGGGGTGGGTTAAGGAATGGGATACAGGGAGGGACAGCTAACACTAAGGGCCGTTGAGGGGTCGTATGAAAATCTACTATAGTACAAGCTTCTTAACATATATTCATAAACAAAAGTAATCTTAAAGGGATCACCAAACAATAGGGGAGACAAAGCCCAACCAAGATGTCTCTCGGTGACATCTCCAGTGCCAGAAATGGATTAGATCTCATTGAGTTGTTGGCCAAATGAACCCCGTGGAAACCCCCAAACAACTCAGGATATTGCCAAGGCTATATTGTTGTTGCTTTTCACAAACTGATGGTAAGGCCCCATTGCTGAAGACAACACCTATATATCTTATTGAATATGGAAAAGTCAAATTATTGCCTACCTAGAGCCCTCAACTCTACTGACTAGGGTGGATGATTCTGGGAGGTACTCTGCAACCCAGCCACAAACCCTCTCATCCGCAATGGAAACCTGCCTGCCTGACATGCTGGTGCAATGGTGGCACTGAAGTCGCAGGAGTAACCAAACGTTATCAGATTATATTTTAAGTTCACCCCATGAGATGGCACCCAAGCCTGACACTGTTCGGGTAGCTAAGAACCTGAGACTAGACAGGCCAGGGACCTGGGAGAAAAGCAAACGCTGTTGTTCTACAAAAGGAATATAGTAATAAACTAACTCCCAATGACATTCTCCTATGTACATAGATCAGTTTCTTATTTAGTCATCGCCAGAGAAGCTTCCTCCTGCAGTGGATGGAAACACAGAGACTCACAACTGGACAATATGCAGAAAATGAAGATATCAAACCCCTCCACTCACAGCTCAGGAAACTATGTAGAAGAAGCAGAAAGATTCTAAAAACCAGTGGTTTCTCCCTCATCCCCAAAATTCCTCCCAATTCCAGTCGTTTCTCCCAGCAAATTCTCTTTTGCTCCTTCCCGCCTGATCCCCCAATTTCTGACCCCACATACCCCCAGTTCATCTGTTGAATCTATTCTAGTCCCCCTTCCCTGGGAGATGCTTTTGTCCCCTGCCTTAAGCCCTCCTTGTTACTTAGCCTCTCTAGATCTGTGGACTGTATCATGACTGTCTTTTACTTTACAGCTAATATCTACTTGTAAGTGAGTATATACCATGTTCATCTTTCTGGGTCTGGGTTACCTTACTGTCTTAGGGTTCCCATTGCTGCAGAGAGACACTGTGACTGAGGCAACTCTTATAAAGGACAATATTTAATTGAATCTAACTTATAGGTTCAGAGGTTCGGTCCATTATCATCATGGCAGGAAGCATGGCAGTGTCTCGGCAGGCATGAGAAGGAGCTGAGAATTTTCCATCTTGATCTGAAGACAACTTCCAGGAAGTTGGGAGGAAGGTCTCAAAGCCCACCCCCACAGTGACATACTTCATCCAGTCCAACAAGGCCACACCTACTGCAACCAGGCCACATGTCCTACTAGTGCCACTCCCTGGGCCAAGCATATTCAAACCACCACACTCACTTAGGGTGATGTTTTTTCTCCTTCCACCCATTTGCCTGCAAATTTCATGATGTCATTGTTTTTTAACAGCTGAGTAATACTCCATTATATAAATGTACCACATCTTTATCCATTCTTCAGCTGATAGACGTATAGGTTATGGTATCTATAAGAGTAACTCTAGCAAAGACTCCTAGTAATGGGGACATTGGGCCTGAACTGTCCATCTTCTGAAATCAAGCAAAGCCTGAAATGGACAGACTGGTACACCAACCCAGGCACAAAACCGTGGACCTATAGTCCATCCAACCTGCAGAGAGTGCTTAAATTGGAGCCTACAGAAATCATCATCAAAGATACTAGAGAGACTTCATCCAGCAACTGATGGGAGGAGATGCTGAGTCCCAGAACCCAACATTAGGCAGAGCTCAGGGAGTCCTGCAGAGAAGAGGGGAGGAAGGATTGGAAGAACCAGTGTGGCCAGAGACACACCAGGAGAACATGGCCCACAGAATCAACTGACTGGGACTCATGGGAACTGGCAGAGATCAGGGAGCCTGCAGGGGTCTGACCTAGGTCCTCTGCATGTATGTAAGGCTGAGTAGCAGGTTGTTCTTGTTGAAATCTGAACAGTAGGAATGGGATCTGTCTCTGATTCTTTGGCCTGCCTTTGGGACCCTTTTCCTCTTACTGGGTTGTCCTGGCTAGACTTGATGTGATGGTATGTGCCTGGTCTCTTGTCACTTCTTATGCTGTGTTTGACTGATGTTCTGGGGAGGCCTGCTGTTTTCTGAGGAGAGGGAAGGGGAGGGGAGGGAGGAAAAACAGCTGTTAGGATGTAATATGTGAGAAGAGAATAAATTTAAAAGAAGAAGGAGGAGGAAGAGAAGGAGGAAGAGGAAGAGGAGGAAGAGGAGGAGGGGGGAAGAAGGAGAAGGATGAAGACTCAGTGAGGGTGGAAGACAGCAAGAAAATATTGCTTTCCAGACACAAGAAGACTGCTATGCATAAGAAGTCACAGAGCCTGTAGCAGCGTGTGCAGGGGCTGGACAAGTTGAAGCCAGATGTGTCCCAACACTGAGAAGGGGTGTGGACACAAGCCTCTATCCCTAACCCAGAAGTTTTCTCCATTTGAGGATCATTCACAAAGGAAAATGATAGGTTCTCTCCAATGATAGGTTGGTTTTCTCCAATGGAGTATCCCTGGGTACACAAACCACACTGAGAGGCAGGCTCCAAGAGGGAGTCAGCTAGTAGATGGCCAACACAAAACAAACCTAACGGTGGTATTGAAGATTTTTTTGTTTTATAATGTGTTGTTTGGGATTTTTTTTTAAAACAAGCCTTTGCTTATTATCATGGTTTCCAATTTTGTATTTATTGGTTATTGTGCTTTTTTTCTGTTTGATTTATTCTGGTTTGTTCCTAAAGAGATAGAGAAAGAAGGCACAGAGTTTGAGGATCTGGGAGGTGATGAGGGTGGGGAACCATGATCAGAATATATTGGATGAAAAAAATTTAAAAAAAGATTTACTGAGTAAAACCAGTGAAAAAAATATGAATGAGATTTCTCATCTCCAATTTCTTAATTCCTTTTTGTTTGTGTTCTTATCCAACAAATGAGAATTTGGCTACTACGGACATCCATGACTGTGATTAGGTCAGATAAAAACGTTATTCTCTGGCCCTTGCGGTCAGCGTTAGGGAGACATCAAATCTGCAGACCTCTGTATTAGAGCAGAACAAATGACCAAGGTAATGCCATAGAGTGATGGAGGAAGGGATGCTGGGTGGTCAGAACATCAGTACAGGTCTGGATGGTGAGGAGGAGGAGGAGGAAGAGGAGGAAGAAGAGGAGGAGGAGGAGGAGGAGGAGGAGGAGGAGGAGGAGGAGGAGGAGGAGGAGGAGGAGGAGGAGGAGGGAGAAAGCTAGACCCAAACTGAAGAAGCCTCAGGGTGGCTGAAACAACAGAAATTCACGGTCTCCTAGCTCTGGGCAAGCTTCCCGTCAAGGCTGAGTGTGGCTGCGGCCCTCTCTGATGCTACTTGCCAGGCAGATGTCCGCTTTCATCTTCATGTGAGGTCTCCTTTTTTAAGGACACTAACTCTACGGGAGTAGGCACTCTTCCATGACAGTGTTTTAGCTTGGTCACCTCTGTAGACCCTTATTTTCAAATAAAATTACTTTCTGAGGCATTAGGGATTAAGATTCCAACACATTTTTGGGGTGAGGGAGGGATACAACTCATTATATGACACCACCATTCCTGAATGTGCTGAAATGTCTGTATTACACTTGCTTGTATAAATTCATTCATTTTTATTTTACTCTACTCTTAGCACTATGATTAGATATATAAAATATATATTATAACTATTATATAGTTATAACTGTGTGTTATAACTGTATGTTATAAATTATGTATTTTAAACATATATAAAATTACCTATTATAAATATATTTTATACAAAGCTAAACAAATAAATTTATATATTATATTTTTATATTTAAACATTATATAAAATATATTTTATATTTTATATAAACATATATGATATAGCTGTTTTCTATATTATATATATTTATTTCATTTTTTACTACATAGAAAACCTTTGCATCTCTAACCCACAGCCCTAGGATAATTTTACCCTCTAAAAAAGTGTAAATACTATTTTTTAAAAAGCGTTCCATTCCTCTTGGGTGTGAACTCTGTATCTGACGTCTTGTCCTAGCTGACAGGAAAAGTTGCCAACAAACCCAGAAGTTTCCTCCCTGCCCAGGAGATCACGCCCGACTGTGGGCAATGTGTTGTTCATTCATGTCTCCACGAACCTAACAACAATGAATCCCGAATATTTAAAGGGGCTGGACAAGTGGCCTTTAAAAAACAAAACAAAACAAAACAAAAACCCGTAGGCTTTATTTCCTCTTTGGAACACTCTGATCAAAACAAACTGACTAGGCAGCATATGGTCACAATAACAGGTGGCTCTGGAGGTCCCCTGTGACTTGTTGGCTGGTGGCAGAGCCAGGCCTCCTTGGGGCCTTGAGGAGAGCTGTGCTGCGCTGGGGACCTGCACGGAGGCTGCAGCTCGCAGGAGCCAACAGAGCGTCTGCAGCTGGCCTTGCCTGCTCTTGACTCAGAAGTGAGTTACAGGGAAGTGTAGACAATGCTGAGAAGAATGTGGGGGAGAGAGCTGTGGGAAGGAAGTGAGGCCGGTCAGGGCTTCCCCCCAGCTGCTCCCAGGGCTGTGCTTTCTGAGGCCTGCCTTTCTCTGCTGAGCTCAATCAAAGATGAATTAGTCATCTGTAATGAAGACTACGTAGATCCTCTCCCCACAAGACCGGGGCTCCCATGAATTGGCGTGCACGGCCATTATCGGCTTTACTTTACATTATCGGTAATTACGTTATTATTTTTGAGATAGAGTCTGACTATATAGCTCATGCTGACCTAGAGCGTGCCACCTAGCCACCCTGGCTCCGTCACTCAGGGTCTTCTCTCCTTAGCCTCACAAACATTGAGATGACAAGTTTGTACTGTCACAACCAGTTTAAGGTCTTTAAAAAAAAATCACTTTCCTTTCGCCAAGACCACATCGTTCAGTTGGGCACGGGTGACCTGAGTTGTCTCAGTGCCATGCGCACTACAGCTATGACCTGGTGGAAGTCACCCAACCCCAGGTCACGCTTGTGAAATCTGTGTTTAGAATGCTTTCTTCCTTGGGTTACAAAAACCAGACCCGAGGTCTGACAGGGGATGGCTCAGCTGGCCAAGCTCTTACCTGTCACACAAGCATGAGGACTGGGTTTAGTCTGTAGAAGCGACATATGGGTGGTGTGGAGGAGCACTTGTAACCCTCAGGCTGGGGAAGCAAAGACAGGCGTCTCCTTGGGGCTGCCTAGCTAACTGGTCTAACTGTGAGGTCCAGACCAGAGACAGCAGCATTTCAGAGAAGGTGAATAGGCGTCTAAGGATGATTTCTGATGCTGTCCTCTGGCCTGTCAACATACACATACGCATGCACATGTACCAGCACACACATGCATGTGCACATACTAGAATATACATCCACACTCAAGGGTGAATACCTACATGCATTAAAAATTAACTCTAACACCGAACAGGGATATGATAGCTGAAACGTCTATACTTGAATGTTTCACAGACCTGACCAAAAATACATTCAAGCAAATGTGATGGATAGAAATGGTTTTGCCATAAGCAGGGTCTGGCTTTGCTTTCTGAGCAGGACTTAGCATGGGCTAGGCCAGATGCTACATCACAAGGCATTGTGGCTGGCATGTGCAAACTCATTCTACACTAACTGCCCGCCCCCTGCTCCCCTGACTTAGCATGGATTGATTTATGGCTATTCCACTTTGCAGGGGTGAAAACAATTGAATAATCAAGAGAAATGTCAAACTTTAAGAAAATCAAGTTTTGATTTATCCCCCCGTAGTTGAAGGTGGCAGAGAGCCTCCCGCACTTGGAGATGATGAGGGTGACAAGACACTGTACTCCATTGTGTCGCTTGGTTAAGGCGTTCTGTAGGTTAAGGAATCCAATGCAAGTCATCTTTCGGTATCTTCATGTTTTACTGGGACATGATTCCATTGTCAATGGTGGATATCTGTATTCCAAACAAGCTGCACTACACGAAGGAAGTCCACTTGGGGATGTGCCTCTCATGAGCACATTTACCTTAGCATGTGATGCTAAAGGAAGATGGACTGAATGACGTGTGGCTCTCTTTCTTTCTTCTGTGATGGCTTGGATTCATTTCCTACCTGGGTCACTTCATCCAGGGTGTGGAGCAAGATGGCTGGAGAATTCTTGACATCATTTTCTTGAACAGCTGTTCCCTAGGAACCCAAGGAGAATGGATTTCATGCTCACAGGGCGACAAGCATCTTTTCCAGAGTTTCTACCAAACCTCTTCCCTTTCTTCTCTTTAGTTTTCTTAGTTACACACACATTCTAAATGCAAGGGGATAGGATCATCTTTAAGGACTCGGGCAGGATGGAAACCAAATTAGGCCCATATTCTGACAAAAGAGAGGTGGTAATTGTCATAGAGTGAGTATGACAGTGGTTGGTTTGGGGAAAGCTGATACAATTTAAGTGAGCTTCCAGTGTGAACCAGGTACTGGGCAGTACCAAAAATTTGGTGCTGGGAAGCAAAACATGGCTTCTGGATTCTCTGTCCCAGAAAGAGAGGGACAGAGGTGGGGGACATGATCGATTTCTTCAGCTGTGGGATCCAGCTGTTTAGAGTGACTAATGTCTTAAAGTGGCAGGCCCATGATCTAATAGTGATTGGTAGTGTGGTTCATGTGTCCCAGTTGGAGAACTGACCTGGGATTCAGTCCTCTGTTTTGCCTCAGTCTTCTGTAACTTAAATTTTTTTCAAATCCTATTTTTAATGATAGTTCTTAAATGCTTTAACTTCCTTTGTAGCCCACCACCCACCAAAGCAGGTGGAAAAGAAAGGATGGGGGAGGGAAGTGGACCTGTTTAGAAAGGTTTTTTTGGAGCAATTCCCATCTGTGTTATCTGGAAATCGGCATTTCAGTTCACAAGTTAGCAATGGCATTCATTCCAATTTGATCCAATTGCAAACAAACACTTCATGGATACACCAGCAGTCCAGTTAGATAGTGTCAGGTTAGCAACAGCGGTGACATGACCTAGCAGAGACAGCCAGGTCTCAGTCTCAGCTTGAGTCAGCAGGAGGGACTAACAGGAACTTCAGGAGAGGTTTTTAGCTATGCCTTTCTCAGGGGAGCAAAGATCAGGGAAGACTCTAGACCCACAAGGGTAGCATAGCTGATTGTACCAGCAAACTAAGCTCTGTCTCACTCGATGGAGTCCTATTTATAGCCCCAAAACATGTTCTCCACATTTGTTGCCTCAGCACAGGTCTAGCATCAACACATGCATCCAATCAACCTCGGAGTTCTGAGTTCTGACAAATGCAGCTCAACTATGAAATGTAAGGCGGACTAAGACGTGTTAGCAAAGAATTCTTTATCACATGTCCTTTCATGTGCTTGCTTTAGCAGAACATCCTCTCTCCTGTGTCTGCTTCAGTGAAACATTTTGTCACGAATCTGCCTGAGCCTATCACCTGTGTCCACTTTAGCAAAACACTCCATATGTTTGCCCCAACAAAACACCATCCAACACAACTTACTCTCCGAAGAACCCTTAGGTTTCCACTTCAGTCCTCATTTCCTCTCCAATAGGAACATATTCTTAGTAAATCAAAGAAGGTCTAGACAAACTTTGACATGCCCAAGCTAGACATCTGAGGGTGATTTCCTCTGAGGATTGGCTAAAGCAAAGAGACTCATGGTAGTCTAGATGGGAGTTTGGGAATGGAGGCTGTTGTGGGGGATGCTGATGGAGAAGGAGGAGGAGAAGGAAAAGAGGGAGAAGGACGGAGATGGAGGAGGAGGAGGTGGGGAAGGAGGAAGCAAGAAGCAAAGAAAAAAGAAGAAAGACTTGTGTTTGTTCCAGAGTGGAGGGCCAGATACAAAAGGTGCAGACCGAGGGAGGGATGGTGCTTCCGTGTGAATCTGCACTAGCTGAGTGCCAGGGAGATCACTATGTTAAGTATAGGAGCTCCCTAGGAGGGGTACTGTCATGTTAATGCTCTGCCATGGCTGCCTTGAAACTCTTAAGTTTGAGTAATAATACTATTTTGTGTCAACTTGACACAAGCTGGAGTTATCACAGAGAAAGGAGCTTCAGGTGAGGAAATACCTCCATGAGATCCAGCTGTAAGGCATTTTCTCAATTAGTGATCGAGGCTGTAGGGCCTCTTGTGGGTGGTGCCATCTCTGGCCTGGTAGTCTTGGGTTTTTTAAGAAAGCAAGCAGAGCAAGCTGGGGGGCAGGGAAGCAAGCCAGTAAGGAACATCCATCCATGGCCTCTGCATCAGCTCCTGTATTGAGTTCCAGTCCTGACCTCCTTTGGTGATGAACAGCATTGTGGAAAGTTTAAGCTGAATAAACCCTTTCCTCCCCAACTTACTTCTTGGTCATGATGTTTGTGCAGGAATAGAAACCCTGACTAAGACAAACTGTGCAGCAGATCACTGGTCCTTTTCTAGTAAGGGAAGACACATCAGGTGCCACTAGCATTCACATCTTGCAGAGGGGGCAATTAAAGATTACATGGGTTGCATGGCTAAAGATGCCCCATTAGTAACCAGTTCCCTCCTGTTCCCAGGTCTCTCTGTCTGATTCATCAGTGTCACCTGTGCCTTTTTGAGTGCCCACCTACATCAGACTACAGCGTCATGAGCTCCTCAGCTGGGTTTATCCACATGAGACCCAATAGGCAAAGCTGATGCTCACACTGTAGATGGGTTGAAGTGAGAGAGAGGGGTTTACACTGTACCGGAGCATTCTGCTTACAGCTGGCTTCTGTGATCTCTGCCACTTCAAACCATAAGCTTTGTTGGGGTTAATGCCCTGCTTGACTTGAATAGAAGGAACTGCCCTTGTGTTTACTAGGGGGTAAAATGTATGAGTTTCCCTTTGAAAAGCTCTATCCACTCCACTCGATTTCTATCTATGTAGTTTTTTTCCCCATCTTTTTCTACACTGACAACGTGGCCTTTGAAGAAATGGAATACTATGCAATTACTGAATAATGACATGAGCTCTGGGCAGCCACGTGGTTTCTTCTCAGGGGGCTCCGGTCGGTATTTTCAGTGAAACAGTTCTGAGATGTTTTATTCAAATGACACCACCAAATGAATGTGGGTTTGGATTGGCCATTTGAGAGATTAGAATTTAGAGATTTGAGATATCAAAGCACCTGTTAGGATTTAGATGGGAACAACAGAATAAAACATCATGAAAGTATAGTCTACATGTAGACATGTGTGAAGAATGTTGATTTTATTCTCCTTTATTTGAAGGCTGAGATTTTTTTCCCTTCAGTATGGAAAAGGAAAAAGAAAAAAGTGTCTAGGAGTGAAGGTCTGTGTGTGGCCTCTCCTCCAGGCTCCTGGATGATGACTGGGGAACCTCAGCTAGAGTGAGGCGGCTCATTATACTGGAGACAGATGCAGCACAGACCATGGGGGATAGGAGAACAGAGAGTGGAGAGCCTTTCTGTTGTCTGATTGAACTAGTTTATCCACTTAAGAAGGTAAGAGTGTGTAAGCAAAGGGTGTTTCTCAGATGGCGTCATCAGGTCGTGAAACAATGTATTACAATTCCAGGGATGCTCCCTAGTCATTTTTTAATATATTTATTAGTGTGTGTCTGCACATGCATGCATATTTGTGTGTGTGTGTGTGTGTGTGTGTGTATCAACAACAGGGGGATGCACTTGCCTGTTGGTATTCTTATTGAGACCAGAGGTCAACATCAGGTGCTGTCTGCTATCACCTTTTACCTCATTTCTTAAGACCTGCTCTTAAGAGTCGCCATGCCAGACTGTCTGAGAGCATCTGTAGGCTCTGCCTTGTCTCTGCACAACAGCACTGCTGTCACCAATAGAGGCTACTGCATCGCACTTTTAAACAGGCACCAGGAATCCAAGCTCCTGTCCTCCCTTTACCCACTGGCCCATTTCCCTAAGACCCGCCCTCGAAGTTCTGAGCCTTGTTGGGGTTTGACGACTGGATTAAAAAAAAAAACAGATTAAAAAATAGCTGGGGTGGGATGGTAGTTGAGACCACTGGCTGCTCATGTTTGAGTCTCAGCACCCACATGGCAGCTCAGAACTGTTTGTAAGTCCAGTTTTAGTGTATCTAATATCCTCTTCTAGCTTCCACAGGCACCAGGCACACAGGTGATACACAGACACAGACACACACACACACACACACACACACACACATATATATATATATATATATATATATATATATATATATATATATATAATTTCTCATGATGGTTCCAAACATTTAATGAGAGATCATTTATATCATTTTCAATGAGTTAATTATTTTTATGTATTCAGATACTTTGCTTGCATATATGTCTGTGCACCACATGTGTACTGTACCCATGGAGCCCAGAAGAGGGTGTCAGATCCCCTGAGACTGGTTTTACAGAAGGTTGTGAGCTGTCATGTGGGTGCTGGGAATTGAACCCTACCACGACGGAAAATACCCAGTGCTCTTAATCACTGAGCCATCTCCCCAGCTTGTTGATTTTTAAGTTAGCATGCAAAGCAGATTGCTGCATTCATGTGCTGCATTGCTGTGTTCATGTGCCACCTCATCCCCTTCCCTGTGCTCCCTCCCTGCTTCTGGCTGGTTCACTTCCCTAACGCATTTTGCTTCCGGGTTATAAATAGTCCATTATCCTCTCTCTCATCACTACTAGGATCTCTTATACCCTTTTCATGATCCGATGGGAGGGGTCATTTAAATGCCCTACTTTTCAGAATGTTGAAAGCCAATCTCAGGTTGAAGTCTCTTCTTCCCTGTTGACATCTTTCATAAGCCCTTCCTGGGGATGGCTCCTCTGAGAGTACAGGTGCGGAGAAGTTTGAGAGTTCTAGAATTAGCCAGGCATGGTAGCACATACTTTTAATCCCAGCAATCTGAGGCAGAGGTAGGAACAGCTCTAAATTCAAGGTCAGCTTGGTCTACAGAGCAAGTTCCAGGACAGCCGGAGCCTCTCAGGAAAACCCTGTCTGTCAAAAAACCCTCCCCCTCCCCCCTGCAAAACAACTCTCGAAAGAATCCTGGAGTGGGATGGTCTTTATCAGTCAACCATAAGATAACCCCCTGCTCGTCCTGCCTTGCCGCCTCCCTGGAAGCCATGGCCCGCATACGAAGAAGCTGGTAAAGGAACCAAATGCCGATTCTGACCCACAGCACTAGGCCTCTTGCTGGGTCTAATATTTCAACTAGGAAGCTAACAGCCCATATCTTGAACATTCTTTTTTCTCACTTTCATGAAACTGGCTTTAAATTACCCCTGTGCCGATTGGGGTCAGACTTTATGGTGGTTTGTCAGAAGTAACAAATAGGCCGGGTTGTGTTCAAGCCAGTTAATTAATTCTGTGCTGGAAGCTATGAATTCACAAGAGGCCAGGGAGCCAGAAAAATGCACTCAGCTAAGGATCTTAACATTAAGATTAGTAGGGTATCCAAAGAGCTGTGGAATAGTCAACAATCTATAGCAGAGCTGAAGATTTTCAATCATGATTTTCTGGAACTGTAAGAAAGGGCCTGGCCAATAATATAGAATATGCCCTGGGATTATTTTTTTAAAAGTTTATTTACATATATAAAACTAAAATATAAAGTGACTATTGGTGGATCTAGCATTTAGTACTTTGGTCAAGCCTAGGGCTCCTCACCAGGGTATTTATTGATGATCCAAAAACCTACTGTAGATGCAGGAAATGAGACTGTAGCTCTGTGTGCACATTGTAGGTAAGGGGCTAGAGACGGTGTCTGTCCATGGTCACCTGTGCCTAATATCAGCCTCTTTGCATGAGAGCAATTTACCGTGGTGGCTGAGAGTTCAGTCTTTAAGGACAGAGTTTCCCTGCCCTGGCTAATCTTCACTGTCCTCTGCAGTTCTGTTGGTCATTTCTACTTCCACTGTCGACACAAAGCCACAAGTCAAAATGTCCAACTGAGAGCACTTGCACTGGGTAGGATGTTTTGCAGGGTGAGCTGTTCGGTGGACAGGAGGGGATTTCTCACCTTGTTTTATGCTGCAGAAAAAGTTGTGCCCTGGCCTAGAGATTCAAGAAGCTGTTATCTACTCTTCCTACTGACCCCACCTTTACCTTTTCCTCATTTTCTCCCGAGTTGACTCGTCCGACTCATCCTAATGACAGCGACTTTTCTAACAAAATGTCTCTTATCCAGGGCTTTGCTGAGTGTGAGGTCTTACCACAGTGTAAGAAAGTCTGACAGCAAGTCCCCAGGGTGGATCCTGTCACTGTTAGAAAGAACCATCTGAGTGATGAGACACCTGGCAGTTCTTGATGACAGGCCTTGCCCTGTTCGGGACATCTCAGACCGACCATTCGCTCAGGGGTGATGACAACTGAGATAACATTCTTGTCTGTAATTCTTTAAATTGCTGGACCAAAGTCTAGACACCCTGCCCGAAGCCAGTGCACCAGAAGCCTGTGGGTGTCCAGCAGTGAGCATGTGCTGAGGAGTCACTGGTCACATTCGGTCCTAGAGATGTGCCTCGGGCCATGGTTTTGGAGGGATTTCTTTGAGGTTGAGTTGGGGCCTTGCCATAATACATATTTGTAAATTTGACTTTTTAGCATTAGTGATTTTATTTATTTAAATATTAATCATTCTGTATAACTTTTTTTCTTTACAGGAAGACTTTAAACAAAGGCAAAACTCAGAAAACATATATGTGTTTGCATATATATGTCTGACAAATACCTCCTTGACACTATCTTCTATTACCCATGATTCAACTGGGTTTCAGTTCTTTTTTTTTTTTAAAGATTTATTTATTATTATATGTAAGTACACTGCAGCTGTTTTCAGACACACCAGAAGAGGGCATCGGATCTCATTACAGATGGTTGTGAGCCACCATGTGGTTGCTGGGATTTGAACTCAAGACCTTCTGAAGAGCACCTTAACTGTTGAGCCATCTCTCCAGTCCCCTGGATTTCAGTTCTTAAACTTTATGTTCTCAAGTGGATGGAATAGTCCATTGTTTCCAAAAGTATTTGTATGTGTGTATGACCATTCGTTTCCCCACCTGGTGTAAATACCCATTAGGAAAAGAAAATCAATGCTAAGCTTGAACTAGCATCTGGTTTGGCCAAAGCCATTCTCTATGTAAACATGGTGATGTACCTTTAACTGGTCCACACGCCCCACCCCTTGAAATGGTCACCTCACTAGGCCCAGGAAACTGAAAAGGGAAGCCCCAGTTCCCACATCCAGCTGCTTGCCAACCCTTTGCCAAGTCTTGGCAGGCTTCCATCTCTGCTTTGCCCTGTGTGACCTCCGGGACCTGTGAGTTCCGGCATCCCCTGGGGATAGAAAGGATGAATGGCCAGTGGCTAGGACCATCTGCAACTTCAATCAACTTAGTACTAAGGAAAATGCCTTTCCCATTCCTCACCCAATAGTCCATGTTCTCAGGTGCTTTCCAATGATGTTGCTATTCCTAAAATAAAAGTTTGTTGTTGTTTGTGAGATAGGATCCTGTTATGTAACCCAGGCTAGTCTGACCTTGAACTTATGATCCTCCTGTCTAGCCTCTTAAGTGTTAGGATTATAAACTTGTACCATCATGCTTGGGGCTATGACACCCTTTGTTTACAGCCCTCTGTATTACACTTCACAGAGGCATATTAGTAGAACATTGGTGAGCTCTTTTCTCCTGCTAGCATTTCTATACCTCACAGTCTCCCTTTCACATAGGTCCTGTCAGTCCTGACTTGGGCGGTCAGTAGCATGAGACTCTCTGGTTTGCTGCTGGAGTGTTCCACTTGTTTTTTTTTTTTTTTTTTTTTTTTTTTTTTTGTTGTTGTTGTTGTTTTTGTTTTTTTGTTTTTTTGTTTTTTTTTTTTGATTGTTTGTTTGGAAACACATGAGAGACAAGAGGGCATTTTGGCTTCATTGTTACCTTGCACAGAGGATTGTGGTCGAGATGGGAGCTTACAAAGAACTAGCAGTTTGCTAAGTTGGCCTGGTGGGAGCTGCTGTGATTTTTATCAGGGGAATCTTCTTGCCCCAACCCATCCAAGGCGACCAGAATGCAGAAGGTCAACTCGAGTACTTCCCCCAGCAAAAAAAAGTTAATTTCCTTTCCTCTTTCTGCCGACTCTCTTCTTTCCTTGGTGTTTAGCCAACCTGTGTTTGATGCCCTTCTGGCCTAGCAGATTATTTTAGGGACTGATGTTGTCATGGAGTTCAGAAGGCGGAAATAGCAGGGATGGCCAGTTACATCTGTGGAGTTCTTCATAGAAAAAACGGGAACACATCAATGACGATGAGCCACTGGAACATGCAGTTGGACAGAATTTGTTTTTCACATTTGGTCCTAGCCCAAAGGCAGAGAAATTATATCCATTTCTTTTAAATTAAAAGTTTTATTGGAGTATAATAATTACATGTATTTGTGGAGTACAGCATCTGTGTATGATACATACAAGTTTAATATATGTAAACATTTGTAATGATCAAATTGGATGAGTAGTTAGCATTCTTATCTCAAACTCTGGGGTTTGTTTGCCTTGTTTTGTGTTTTTGAGATAGGGTTGCATGAAACCCTAGCTAACCTCTGTCTCACTGTGGGCGAAAATGACATAGAACTTCTGATCCAATCTGTCTGCTCCTTCCTCTTTAAATCGGGAGACTGTCGCTGTTCATGTCACACCCAGTTTTTTAGACGAAATACTGAGAATTGAACCCTTGACTTTCTTCATACTAGCCAAGCACTCTACCAATTGAGCCACATCTCCAATGCACTTTTTAAAAGTCATTTTTGGCTTGGAAGCATTCCGAATCCTCTCATCGGACTGTAAATCTGCAGGGACTTCTTGCAGACTTTAGTCACTGTGCTGGGCTTCAGAACACAGGGATTTAGTTCTCCTGTCCTGCTGTGTTTTGCTACTTGCTGTGATCTACTTGCTGACTTCACTCTTCCTTTCAGTCCCTGATGGCCTCTGTTCTACTCTCTTCTGTAGAGGAGTGTGTGTGTGTGTGTGTGTGTGTGTGTGTATGTATACACACACACACACACACATATATATATAAATGTGTGTGTGAAAACATGCAGCATTTCGCTTTATGTCTGGTTTATTTCCCTTAACACACAATCTTCCAACCTCATTTTATTCTTTTTTTTTTTTTTTATAACATTCCATTGAGTATACATCCTATACAACATACCAGTTTTCTTTTCCTTTGGATATATACCCAGTAGTAGGATTGCTAGCTCTCATACGGCAGGCCTAGCTCTCATTTATGAGACATATTTATAGTGTTCGAAGAACGTGCTAATTTACAATTCCTATCAGCAGTGTATACCCTTTTCCTGCAGCATCCTCAAAGAATTTGTTATCTTCATATTTTGATAATTTTCTAACTCTAACGACTCACACAGTGTTGACTTACATTATCCTGGTCTGCATATTGGCTCCGGGCACGTCGTCATTTATGAATGACCTAATTGTTTGCCTATCATTAAGTTAGATGATAAGGATGGTACTGATAATGAGAGCAATTTTGCATTTCAGCTCAGTTTCTTCAGTATTCTAGATTCTTGTCCCTAGTTTTCTCTCATTATAAAAATATTTTCCCCATTCTTTAAGTTTCTTCTTTACACTGATGATTAAAAAGCAGAAACCTTTAAATATGATGTAATACTGTTTTTACTTTTGTCTGTTTTTTGCTTTTGTTGCTTACACTATACTTTTGAATCTTTTGAAAAAGATGTACTTATTTTTACATGTATGAGAGTTTTGCCTGCATACATGTGTATATATACACCATGTGCATGCAGTACCTGGGAGGCCAGAGAAGAGCACTGGATCCTCTGAGCCTGGAGTTGAGAGGAGGTTGTGAGTACCATGGTGTAACTGAAGTCACAGGTAGGATAGTTACTGTTATGGGGATGCTGGGGTTGAATCCAGGTCCTCTGAAAGAACAGTCAGAGCTCTTAACCACTGAGCCATCTCTCTAGACTTTACTCTGGAGTCTGGAGTCTTACATACAAAGGAAGAAAAGATAAGTCTGTGCCCATTCCAATGTCCTAAAGTGTTTCCCTGTGTTTTCTCCTAGTAGCTTAATAATATCAGGTCTTATGTCTTTGGCTATTTTCATTTGGTTTTTGTTTATAGTGAAAGATGGATCTGGCTTTAATCATCTATACACAAAGACACAGATATGCTCATTTTTCTAGCACCATTTATTGAGGAGAGTGTCCTTTGCTTGTGCATGTTCTTGTTAGCTCTTGTGAAAACCTGCTGGGTTGTAAGTAATGATTTCATCCCTTCTGATTTCTCTATTCTTTACCATTGCTTTATGTCACCATTTTTTTAAATCATAGTATTATGCTGTTTGTTATATTGTTTTGTGGCCTATTTTGAATATAGTTGTGTTTGCAAATTAGAACAAGTAATTCATACCTACAGTCTAAGCCATGTTACCTCTAATCTGCCCTGCCTTGAAGAGGACATGGCGTATAGAGGCTTAAATTCTTTCTAGAATGTTTTAGAATGATGTCTACACATACCTAAGTAGATGTTTCTAGAATAAGTCTTAAGATCTGTGATCATAAGTTTGGATTCCGTATTTTCAGTTATTTGTTATTCAAGGAAAATCTCTGAGTTTGATATTCTCCTCCTCCTCTTCCTCATCTACTAGGTCTCAAAATAATAGCTTAGGCTGGCCTTAAACTCTCAGTCCTCCTGATAACAGGTATGTACGGTCATGATCTGCTCTGAGCTTTAAAAATACTTTAATATTTTGCACTTTTCCTTCTCTTCCTTCCTTTCTCCCTCTCTTTTTCTCTCTCTTCTTTCTCTCCTTCCTTCCTTTCTTCCTTCCTTCCTTCTTCTTCTCTCTCTCTACTTCCTTCCTTCCCTCCTCCTCCCCTTCCTTCCTTCCTTCCTTCCTTCCTTCCTTCCTTCCTTCCTTCCTTCCTTCCTTCCTTCCTTCCTTCCTTCCTTCCTTCCTTCCTTCCTTCCTTCCGAGACAGGGTTTCTCTGGTAGTCCTGGCTGTTATAGAACTTACTCTATAGACCAGGCTGACTTTGAAATCAGAGATCCACCTGCCTCTGCCTCTGCCTCCCAAGTACTGGTATTAAAGGTGTGTGCCTTTCAGCCCCAAGGGTTTATTTAGCATTTTTTTGAGTAGGAATAATATTAGTTCTCTTCTTATAGGGCAGTTTGAGAGTGGAGAAGTGGCACACTGGTTAAGAGCACTAGTTTCTTTTCCAGAAGTCCTGGGCTTGTTTCCCAGCACCCACACTTCAGTAACCCTCTGTAACATCAGTTCTAGGGGATCAATGTCCTCTTTTGACCTCTTAGGGCACTACATCCACATGGTATGCATACATACATACATACATACATATCACATGAAATTAAGATTCCATGAGGGACAGCATAGAAGCGCAGGGACAAGCTCAAGCACGCTGGAGTTGAGAAGTCACCTTCAGCTGCAACTTGTGGCACATGCTGTTACCATAGCACTCGCAGGCAAAGCAGGAGGATCGGGAGGACAAAGCCATTCTCATCTACACGGTTTGAAACTAGCTAGAGCTATATAAGACCCCATTTTAATAAAATAGAAGCAAAAATAGGAAAGTTGGTTTTAGACAAATGGTAAGGTTGTTATAAAAATGTCTGTGCCACACTTGCTTTTGTACATTAGGAATAAAAAGAATACATCCTTTCCTTTCCTTTCCTTTCCTTTCCTTTCCTTTCCTTTCCTTTCCTTTCCTTTCCTTTCCTTTCCTTTCCTTTCCTTTCCTTTCCCTTCCTTTCCTGTATGTGTGTGTGTGTATGTGTGTGTGCGCGCGCGTGCATACATGCACCTGTGTGTCTGTGGGAGTGTGTACCTGTATATGCCACACAGTCAGAGTATGTGCTGGTTGGTTTTGGTCAAACTGAAGTCACCTGAGAGGAGGGAGCCCCAGGTGAGGAGTTGCGTCCATCAGATCGGCCCGTGGGTATGCCCTGAAAGGCCTTTTCTTGATTAACAATTGATGCGAGAGGGCTCAGACCACTGTGGGCAGTGCCACCTTGGGTAGTGGTCTAGTTAAATAAGAGCAAGCAATCTGTGGAAGCGAGCCGATAGGCAAGCAGTTCTCTGTGGCCTCTGTTCCAGTTTCTGCTTTCAGGTTCCTGCCTAGATTTCTCTGGATGATAGAGCATAATCTGTGTTAGCCAAGTATTCCCTTTCCTTGCCAAGTTGGTTCCAGGCAGTGTTTTATCAGAATGGAGGGAAAGCAATCTAGAGCAGAGCACAGCTTGCATGAGTCCTATTGTTTGGTTCCTCTTCTACCATGTGAGCTGTGGGGACTGAACTTGAGGTGGTCAGGCCTGGTGGCAAATGCCTGTACCCACTGAGTCTTAGAAACATTAGCTGTCCCAGTATTACAGGTGTGGATCCTGGCACGCTGTTGTTACATCTTGTCTTGACTATCCATTTCCTCTTAGTTTTACTTAACTGCTGCAGTCTTTCTGTTCAAGAATTTTTCAAATTTTTATCAAAGACATTTGCTAAGCACCAAAGTGCACATGACTCTATGCACTATAATCACTTCCTTTCTGAAAATGAAATTGGCTTTCTGAGCCTGCTGGGGAGTATATGTGCCTCTTGCCACTGTTCTGGAGACTGTGGTGTACGCAAGGGTAGAGTGTATTCTGTTGGGCACAGTAAACAGAGTAAGTGTCAGGAAGCTGTTGTCTGTGAACTAAGAGCTTGTTGGGGGTTGCCTCAGTTTTGCCTGGCTCCATATTTGATGGAATGAATATAAACGTAGTTATCATGGTTTTCATCTACTAGATCTCAAAAGCTTTAACAGTCTTAGGTTAGACCATCTAAACATTTATTAAAGCATCTAACCACAGACACTTAGGCCCAGAATGTATAAGGGAGGTCCTAGCTTATCAATGTATAGGAACAAAAATCTGCTTATGTTTTTCTTCTGGGGATGATTGACATCAGTACTTGAACATTTAACTGTGGATTTCGGCAAATGAATGTTAAGAGGGTAGACCTTACCTGATGTCAAAGGGAATCTTGGAAAAGCAGGGAACAGAATGTCCAAAAGCATTTAGAATAATTGAATTATTTTTAAAGAGAAGAAAAATAAAAAAGCACTAAGAACATACTTTCTTTGGGTCTAGTGAACACCAATTAAAAAAAAAAGAAAAGAAAAGAAAGAAAAAATGTTCAGGCATGAAGAAGATGAAATAGATGTATAATTTTGGGGTGTGAAGGAAGGAACTAGGGCGGATCCCCAAGCAGCAACTGGAAATCTACACAATGACAAGGACTTGGAGGAGACAGGCTAGATCTGCAAGAAACCATTACAGAAGGAAGAACAGGGGGCACTGGGGTGTGTTGCCCCTCTTTGTTAGATGAGGCAAAGCACTGGCACTAATGTCGTCAAAAAACCCCACATTTCCAGGGCTGAGGATGTAGCTCAGTGAGCAGTCTCTGCCCAACATGCTCCAAGCCCTGGGCTTCTGTCCCAGTAACGGGAGGCGTAGCCATGTCTGTCCACAGGCTGTTCACTCACAGAGACACTAGAGCACACACGAATGTTTCACTAATAAACACTAAGGCTCTCCAGGTAAGTGAGGAAGCGTGTTGAAAATAAATTTTCAGGGTAAAAATACTTGCTGTACCTCAAATGTTCAGTGTTTCCCAAAGGTTCTGTGCTAAGAATTGCTCTGGGAAGTGGTGGATCTTTCTGGACTTAGGGCCTCAAGGAAGTTTTTTAGGCTGTTGAGGAAAAGCCCATGAATGGGACTGCATGGGTGTGGTCTTTTTTGTTTGTTTGTTTGTTTGTTTGTTTGTTTTGTATTTTTTGAGACAAGGTTTCTCTGTGTAGCCCTGGCTGTCCTGGAACTCACTCTGTAGACCAGGCTGGCCTTGAACTCAGAAATCCGCCTGCCTCTGCCTCCCCAGTGCTGGGTTTAAAGGCGTGCGCCACCACCGCCCGGCTTGGGTATGGTCTATTTGTCTTCCTCTTTTACTTCTTTGACTTGAGTTGCATTTCTACCATGATGCATTGCCGCATGTTCAAAGCTATAGCAGCAACCCGTCACAGACTGACACTTCTAACAGCATGCATCAACCCAAATCATCTCTCTTTACTGAGCATCTGAGGTATTTTTTTAATGTAATGGACCACTGACTAACACCATATTCTTGTACGTAAATTGGAAATCTCTGTCTACTTAGCATGGTTTCTTGCCCTGGAGAAGGACTGGCCCTGCGGTTAAGGAGATCACCCGGTAGAGTGTATTTCAGAAACCCCAGCTGTCCAAGATAGTCATGAGTCGGCTGAACAACAATTCCAGTGAGCTCCAGTGTTTGTCCCTCCCTCTGGACTGACTCTTTTGTGTATTAAGGGACTGTCATGTTTTATTTCTCATTATTGTTTGTGGTTTAATTTTATAATGAAATATATCAGAAGACAAACGGATTTCACAAAATACATGGCGACTTAGCCATTTTACAAAAGGTAGTGAATTTCAGATGAATTTTGAAACATCTTTTGATTCTGCAGTATTCCTACTGACTATGAATAGTAGTCTAAAAGCCTTTAGTGGTGTTCATATGCTTGAGATAATGCAGGACTCTTTGAGACTATTGTCTCTTAAGTACACATTTATACTTAAAAGAAAAAAATAGACAAACTCAAAATTAAAGAATATGTAAATGTTTTTCTTTATTTGTATTTTTGAGGATTTTTTTTTAAAACTTTCAATAGAAAATGTATGTTAATGTTGCTCTCATCCATCTTTATCAGTGAGAACTCGGCTCACCTACGGTCACCCTAGAAGCATGAAGCGTGTCAGAGGTGCTGAGACTGGGGGTAAAGAATTTTAGAGGTGAGTAGATAGTCAGGATATTACATTTCTGTCCTTTTCCTAATTACTGAGTAGCTTTGGAGAGGTTTGGATTCTTTTTTTTTTTTTCTTTTGAGTCTCGGAGGCTTCAAGTTCTTCTAAGCCAATGTATAATTCTTGCAGTGTCCTAAGGGGTAATTAGAATTTATGTGTGGTGATGGACTCATCTTCCAAATGATAGAAAGGAGGCTCTCTGAGTTAACCCCACTTCCACACCACCACCAGTAAGAAGACAACTCCCAGCTCAAGTTTCACCAGCTCCCTTAGTTCAACTCCCATTTCAGGCAGAGGCCTGAGAGCTGTCCCACCTCATACATACATTTAAGGAGACACTTACAGAATCTCCTTGGGACTGCAGTCAAATGAGTAGACACCCTATAGGGGTGGATGATTAGTGCTGGAAGCACAAGGAGGTGAGTACCTTGGAAGCCAAAGTCTATGGCGTGACTCACCTCTTAGGGCTGACTACCGGAAGTCAGTGTGTGAGCTCTCGTGACGTCTGTGTGTTCATGCTCTCACACCAGGCTTGCCCTTGCTTTCCCAGTTGTCTTGATGGGACTTCTCAGGCCATTCATCACCCTTTAGGTCACGTGGTCTCTCCCAGATGTGGAATCCTCTCTATATCTCTATGCCAGGTAAGGTTCAGTTTTATGCATCGAAAGGACTATTGACCAGAGTCTATCTCATGGAATACTCATTAAAATAGCAATTCTCACCTATGGGTCATGTGTGGCCTCTTTAGCAACTCTGTCTCCAAAAATATTTACATTACAACTCATAACAGCAACAACATTACAGTTAGGAAGTAGCAGTAGAAATAATTTTATGGTTTAGGGTCATCACAACACCAGGAATTGTATAAAAGGCTCACAGCATTATGAAGGTTGAGAGCCCCTGCTTTAAAGAAACATTAATACGTAATATATGCAATAAAGTTTTCTTTGGCTAAGTGAGTTTGCAGAAAGCTATGCTAGATAGTTATAAGAAAGTTTTTTTTTTTTAAGTTGTCTCTCCAGAGTTGTGAATATTCTCAATTGCTCTGTGAACCTCTGATAGAAAAACAAAATATGCACTGTTTCCCAAACTTAGTAGGCCACTCACTGACTTTTCTTTTACAGAACACCTGGAGGCAGGTTCCTGAACACTCTTTGGAAAAGCTTGGTGTCCGCAGGCTCTGTTTACCTTGGTCAGTTCTTCTTTCACCTGAGGTCTTTATTTCTTATTCCTTCTCTCCTCCCTTCCTCCTCCCCCTCTTTCCCTTCCTCTTTCTCCTCCCTTTCATCTTCTCCCTCATTCCTTCCTACCTTTCTCCATCTCCCTTTTTCTTGGACAGAAATTAGGACTCCATCCTGGAGTGATTTTGAGCTAAGAGGGCTGGATAAAAATGTTCTTCATATACAAGACTATATCTATCCCTTTATTGGAGCCACATCTACTGATTAATGGACATTAGTCAACAGCCAAGCAACTTTGATATACTTTTTCATTTTTTTTCAGATGCTGGGCCTTTGTTTAGTATACAGTATGGCAATAGGGCTTGAATATGAATTCATTTATGCAGCAAGTAGTTTCCTAGTTTCTGCTCTATTTGAGTCTGTTTGTTTTCTCACAAAGAATGGCAGCGTCTCTATGATGAAACCATACCAAATTCTCAGCTCCGTTCATATTTCCTTTCAAATAATACTGTTCATATTTTCCTTCGAATAGTGATGCTTAATATTTGTGGAATTGAAACAAGCAGTTGGAACATACCAGGCTTTATGTTAAACTCTGTTTGTCTCCTTAGTTTCTGCAGACAGCCAAGAAGAAAACTAAACTCTGGGTGGTGCGAGGACAGACTGCTAACAATAGCACAGACGTCTTCTTGAACCACATCTAATAAGCCAGAAAAATAAAATCTGATTTCTCTCCCTGAAGTGCTTCTCTTTTATCTTGTAGGAAGTAGATATTCAGCCAGCTCCTTGGGGGTTCTCAGAGCATGTGCATTTGAACATTTTTAACAAAGACAAAGAACTGCCACTGGGCCCAGGCCTGAAGGGGATACACTTTGCTCCTTCCTGGTCACATCTGCCTTCTGCATGGAGAAAAATTCTCTTTTCTGTCACTGTTAGACCTTCTTCCTAACCCCTCCTGTTGCTGTAGACTGTGGTGAGAGGCCATACCTTTATGGTATGGGCATAAGCTAATGGTTCTCAGATGCTCATACCCAGCTTCACACCTGTCGAGACAGTTGCTTGGCTACAAGTGATGTTAAAGAACTAGTGTTTGCTTAGGCCACAGGGCACTTGGCTTTGGGGAACACATCTTTTTCTTAAAACACCAGGATCTAGGTTAGGAGTGCAGCTCATTGGTAGCATGGGAAGTTCTCCAGGCTCTAATACCAGAAAATTCAAACAATTCCAGAACAAGAAGTATCTACATGAGAAGACACATTTTTCTTATGGATAGCATAACTCTGACCCTCCATGTTACCTCGGAGCCTGTTGACTTTCCCAACTGCCTCTCCTGTCATACATCAAAGACTATAGAAAAATAGCCAATTAATTTATATCTCCCTTTGACTGTTTTATAATACTTATTGATCCTAGTGCCTGGCTTAGAAGTATTTCCTGCTAGGTCTCAGTTCTGATCAATGTTTGTAATTTCATTGATATAACATAGTCTTAAAAAAATAATTACTGACACAAGGTTTTATTGGAGATGTGCTCTTGAGTTCTCTCACACTGTTATTTTATTTTATTTTTTTAGCTCATGTGACAAATATTGGTTAGCTGCTCACTAGTTCACCAAGCCATTTCTCTCCCTGTTCTTCAGGCACACAGAGAGTTCTTCTCCAAAGAGGACATAATACTGCGCTGTAGGCAAAGGGAGACCATATGTGATCCAACCTACCCATGATTCCCTGTGTTTTTTCCCCTTCTACTTATTTTATTTGGGGATGTTAGGACTCAAACCCAAGGCCTCTCACTTGATAGGCAAGGGATTTCCTACCATTGAACTCTGCCCCTGCCTCTGCCCCACCTCTATTTTTGTTAAATAATGGGTGTGAAACTCTGGGTTGAAGGGACAGAATCCAGGGCAGAAGGAAGCACCAAGGTGCTCTTGAATCTTGATGGGGTGGGGGTAGGGATGGAGTGGGGGTAGGGTGGACTGGGGGTTGGAGGAAGGGGGTAGAGGAAGTATCTCACCACAGTATTCATTTCTGACTGTGTGTGAAGCAACAACCTTCTATGTCCTCTGGGCCTCTTTGCGTCTTGAGCTTGGGTTTGTCGTTGATGGATCCTGTTACAGTCTCTGAGAAGCATTAGGAAAGTGTCCAGCAGAGTACTGAGCAGAGACCAAAGCGCGTGCACTTTGGAGCACAGCAGAGCCAGACTCACTGCTCTGGCATTTATTGCTGGTGACCTTTGACACGTTTCTTAATTGTTCTGCTGAGGTAGTGTGTGTCAGATGACCAGTAAGGCTTGAGCTACTTGGTCCATATGGGTTTTTTTGGCTCATGTGACAATAGCTGCTTCTCTTTCAACTTATTCTTTTTTTTTTTTTTTTTTTTTTTTTTGGATTTGGTTTTTTGAGACAGGGTTTCTCTGTGTAGCCCTGGCTGTCCTGGAACTCACTCTGTAGACCAGGATGGACTGAACTCAGAAATCCACCTGCCTCTGCCCCCCAGAGTGCTGGGTTTACAGGTGTGCACCACCACTGCCCGACCAACTTATTCTTACTCTCCTCCTCCTCCTCCTCCTCCTCCTCCTCCTCCTCCTCCTCCCTCTCCTCCTCCTCCTTTCCACATTTTTGACAGTACCAGAGGTTAGACTCAGCATCTCTGGATGCTAGGCAAGGATTATACCACTAAGCCAAAGTTCAATAATTTTTTTCTTAGTGACCTTAGTCTCTTAGCAAGCTGGTGTGAACCAAATAGTGTTTCATTTTCTCTCTTCTGCCCGTCATGGCAGATGGTTTAATAACTAGCTAACACTTTCAGTTGCTCCAAGGTCTGTGGAAGTCATTTCTGAGATGCATCAGAGCAGCTGAATCCAGCCAAGCTGGAGGCATAGATGCATTTCCTGCAGAATAAGGAAAGCATCACCTGCTGCTTCCCTGAAAAGAGAGGTGAAATACATTGGAGAAGAGAAAACTGGGGGGCTCTAGCAGCTGCAGGTGGATGTGAGCGTATCTTGCAACTGGAGAACAATGATTACCTACCTCAACCAGAACAACTAAAATTTCCCAGTGCAGGCAAAGCAAGGTCTTGCCCTCCGTGGGTACCTGCCCACGGACTTTGACATCTTCCTTTCCTGGCACTCAGGGGAGAGTAGTAGTGGATGGTGAGAACACCTTCCCTGTTCTGGTCTCTGGGCATTTTCTTCTTTGCCAGTGCAACTGGGGCTGTGCTGTATCCAGTGGGTACAATTAAGTGTCTCAGCAATGGAAAAGGAACTGAGTGATAAGAATTACACGTTCTCTGTGGTAATTCTCTCATTGGACTCTGAGCCACCACATCTCAAATCTTATGCTCCATCTTGCCTTATAGAGACTGACTAAACTGCTAGTGCCATAAAAAATATACATAGAAAGATCATAAATTAGCATCTATACATACAGATGTATATATTAGTTTTAATATATATATGTATAATATGTATGTAATATATGTGATATATGTTATAATATGTATGTAATATATGTGATATTTGTGTGTGTGTATATATATATATATATATATATATATATATATATATATATAAAATCAATTAATTTGTTTTTGGCTTGTGTTGTCTGTCTTGATACTAAGCTAGAATCGTAGGGAAATGCTTTAATGTCCCCTGAACTGGAGATTATCTAGATAAATATTTCAGATGCTGTCTTTGCTTTGCCTATCCAGGTACAGTCAGAACACAGAGCTGTGTTGGGGTACAACTCTTCCAGAGCAGGGGATGGTGGTGGTGGTTGAGGTATGTTGGGGGTGGAAGTCAGGATGTGATGATTTGAAGAAAACCGGCCCCAAATAGGCCCATAGGGAGTGGACCTATTAGGAGGTGTAACTTTGTTGGAGTAGGTGTGGCCTTGTTGGAGGAAGTGTGTCACTAGGGGGTGGGCCTTGAGGTCTCAGATGCTCAAGTCTGGACAGTGTATCACTGTCATTTCCTGCTGCCTGCAGATCCAGATATAGAATTCTTAGATATCTCTCCAGCACCATGTCTGCCTGCATGTGGTCATGCTTCCCACCATGATGATAATGGACTGTACCTCTGAACTGGTACCCAGCCCCAATTAAGTATTTTCCTTGAAATGGTCATAGGGTCTCTTCACAGCAGGAAGACCCTAGCTAAGACAGAGTCAGGTGGCGGTAGCGACTGTGTGCTGGTGTTGGTATCCATTTACCTTATTTTGCAAAAGTAGAGTCGAAACTGCGCTCTTTAGTCTATTCTACTTGTATCAGCTTTTTATAAGGAGTAAGGGTGTAGAAAAATTAATTTCTCATTTTAATGCTGTTAAGCAGCAAACGAATAGACTTTTATTTAAACATGTCTCCATTGGGATAATGTAACTGTTTTAAAATTATCTGGTACAGTCCATTTAGCATTCTCCAAGCACTCAGATGTGGTCAATTGCATAATTTGGTAGGGTGTAGTTGAATAAGGTTCTCTTTTATTCTTTTTGTAAAATAAGTATTTATTTCTTTTAAAAGATTTATTTATTTTTATTTTATATATGTAAGTACACTGTTGCTGTCTTCAGATACACCAGAATAGGGCATCAGATCCCATTACAGATGGTTGTGAGCCACCATGTGGTTGCTGAGAATTGAACTCAGGACCTCTAGAAGAGCAACCAGTGCTTTTAACTCCAGTCCCAAGAATTATTTAGTTAAGAAAGGGGTCATAATCCATTCCATTTTCACCCTCCAGCTTTCTTGGATTCCCAGTAAGGGACAAAAGAATTCTGTAGCTAGAATAGGACCTAGAGATCTAAGTGATACGGAGATTCCGACCAGTGAGCGCCCTTATCAGCACCAAGGCAGATACTTGCTTCTATCCTCACAAGTAACTCTTTTTGTCATAGAAATGTATATGACTCTACAGTACATGCATGGATGCAGCATTGAGAATGGACAGAGGTCAGAGCAGGGACTCTTGTGTTCAATTCACTCTATCCCACACCTCTCTGTCCTCCCAAAGACTAAGAGACTATGACTATAACCATCTTTCTTGTTCAGTTTCCATATGTGCGCATTCACATGGGTGGTATGCATGGAGCTGTGTTATGACCAGTCTCAGGCCTTGCTGTGCAATGGCAAACCAAGTCCGATGCCACCAATGGAGGGGTTGACCACTCCATCCAGTCTTTGCCATCGCTAACTGTATTAACTGTGAAGTCAGGAGAAAGTGAACCAGGCTGTGGCATACTGTTGTATGCTTGGTCACACTGTGAGCAGGCACCGGCTGACTTCTTTTTCTGAGGCTAGCATGTCACTTTCAGGGAGTATCATTTCCCTGGCCAATCTTTGATAGAAGCTAAGGATTCTTTGAAAAGTCCATGCTCCTACTGTAGAGTTCCAGTGAACTTCACGGGGTCCTGGCCCAGGCCTGCTAGGCAGGTGCTTCTGTCCCAGAAGGTCAGAGAAGCCCCGGTAACTGCAGGTGCTCTTACTTTAGGGTGGGCATGGAAGCGCTTCTGGACACATTTCTTTCTTTTTCCTCTTGGTTACTCTGGGGAACAGGACTGTTTGGGGCCATCTGGTTTCCTTCAGGTTCAGGGTATCTGGGCAAGGTCCTTGCTAAGCCTGTCCGAGTGTACAGAAATCCCTATGCAGAGGCAAAGTGGAAATCTTTGCCAAGCAGCATGGGGACCTGCCCTGCTGCTAACCACTTTTCTGCAGCCGACTTGACATCTCTGACATTTCTGCAGGAGCAGTGCTCTGTAGTCTCATGACATGCCTGATTTGTGTTGTATTTTTAATATTCTTGAACGTGTCCATCTAATGAGAGGAAAACAACGAGTGTCTCTGCAGAACCTCGTCTCCACTTACAAATCTTTCACTGGCAGAATTCACATTAATGCTAATGAAATCTTAATGCTGAAACTGTGTTCTGCAGTGGGGGGATGGTCTCCCCTGCACTGAAACACATTTTCTTCCCATTAGCCCCACCATCTTTATTAATGTTAACAGTAATAAAGAGAATTAGGCAGGATGTCTTCTGGCAGACCCCAGAATTAATGGGGGCAAAAGGAAGGGAAGATAAATGGTCGGACGGTTCAGATCTATTTTGATAGTGAATGAACTGTGTCCTCCTGGGACCCTCAGAAGAGTTGTTTAGTTCTAAATGAGGAGTGTCATGAATCACTGTCATTGAGAGCTGCTCATATTAACAGGGAAGAGCGATAGAGGAGCCTGGTTCTAGAGAAAATCGATCCTGAGGAGATTTCACAGCTGGCTTTGTGTGTGTATGTGCACATGTGTGCATCCGTGTATGTGTGTGTGCGCGCGCGCGCGTGTGCGTGTGCATGTGTGTGTGCATCCGTGTATGTGTGTGTGCGCGCGCGCGCGTGTGTGTGTGTGTGTGTGCATCCGTGTATGTGCGTGTGCGTATGCATGAGTGTGTGTGCGTATGTGTGAGTGTGTGTGTGTATGTGTGTGTGTGCGTACATCCATGTATGTGCGTATGTGTGAGTGTGTGTGTGTATGTGTGTGTGTGTGCGTGCATCCATGTATGTGCGTGTGCGTATGCATGAGTGTGTGTGCATATGCGTGAGTGTGTGTGTATGTATGTGTGTGTGTGTGCATCTGTGTGTGTGTGTGCATCCATGTGTGTGTGCATCCGTGTATGTGCCTGTGCGTATGCATGAGTGTGTGTGCGTATGTGTGAGTGTGTGTGTATGTGTGTGTGCATCCGTGTATGTGCGTGTGTGTATGCATGAGTGTGTGTGCGTATGCGTGAGTGTGTGTGTATGTGTGTGTGTGTGTGCATCCATGTGTGTGTGTGCATCCATGTGTATGTGTGCATCCATGTATGTGCGTGTACGTATGATGAGTGTGTGTGTGTATGCGTGAGTGTGTGTGTGTGTGTGTGTGTGAACATATCTGTGAACAACAGACAGCTTAACCAAAATTTTGGTTCACTCTGAGGTATTTTGCTGTGGGGCTGTATTATTTCCTGTTTATCTATAAACATTTCATAGTTCTAATGTCCTGCAGACTGTCTCACTATGAAACATTTTGAAGATAAATACAACAGTGGGAGTAGTAAGGATTGATCCAGAGAAACTTTTCTTTCACGGTAGAAGGGGAAATTTCATGCTGTGGGGAACATTAATCAAAGTGGTAAATGATGACTTTCCTATGGACGTCTTTCCTTCTGGAGGGTTCTCTGAATTATTTTTTCCTGCTTAATAAAGGATCGAATGTCACTATGTCAGCTACTGTTCCCAGGTCTGTTTATCACTCTGGGAAAAGTTGAGACACCTGTAAGTTGTCCCCAGACAGTAAACTGCAAGGGCATTTGGAAACAGGAGGTGTGGGACCCTACATCATCCCTTGAGGGTTGCTTGGTTTCCTGTTGATTTAAGCAAGGCCTACGCCACAGAGATTTTGGCTGGAACAGAAGGGAGTCAAGAGCAGTCCATTTGTTGAAGGCCAGCCTGCTAATACCTGAGGAGAGATTGTCTGGAGACACTTCCATTTGAACTTCATGTAACTCGTTCTAGCCTGGTGACCAGTAATCTTAGCTTACACGCCCCTTTCCATTCAGAAAGCACCTTAGCCCCCCACCCCCCACCCCAACCCTAAGCTGGATGCCACAAGATTTGGTCTCCATGCCGACTATTTTGTTACATTGGTAGGGTGGTATGGTTTTCAGAAAGCCTCATGTGCTATTGGGACCTGAGACCAGAGTGTGCTTTCTAGATTGGAAAGATTGATGATTCATGGGGATGCCATGTCTGAATTCAGTCTAGGTGCCACGCTTGAAGGGCAACATAACAAGTCAAAACTTACTCAGAGGATGGCGCCCTGGGCAGGAAGAGGATGTGAAACTGTGTCACATTTGAAAGTCTCCAAGGAACTGAGCCTGTCTGGAGAAGCACCTGAAGGTATGACTATCTACAAGAGCTTTTACAGATGGGGAAAGAAATGAGATTCTTTTGGTGAGGCCCTGGTGGCCACAGTGGGGACTTTTGTGGACTCTATGGAGAAATTTATTTCAGTTGTCCACCAGTCACAGTTGTCTAGATGTGTTTCAGGGTGTCACAATTTTTGATAACTGCCCCAGATTCTACAGTTTGATACTGCTGTACATTTTAGCACAGCCCACTGATGTGGCCATTTGGACACTGGAAATTTGAATGTTTTCTTTTTTTTCAGGCAACAGCAGAGCTTACTGACCTATCAACTCTTTCCTAAATTTATTTTGGAGACAGGGTCTCATGTAGCTCAGGGTGGCCTTAGACTTGACATGTAGCTGAGGATGACCTCGGATTTCTGATCATCTGCATCTGCCTCTTGAGGGCTGGCATTACTGTTATGTACTGGTACGCCCAGTTTGTGTCATACTAGGGCTCTGTGAATGCTAGTTTGCCTTTCTACCAACTGAGCTCCATCCCCAGCCCTTCCTTATATATTTTTTAAACAAAATGGGAAGTTGGTATCTTTGTCCTATTCCCCTGCCTCCTCCTTTGATGTTCTCTCTCTCTCCTTCCCTTGGGCTCTCAGCATCTCCCTTTGATTGACTTAGCATTGGCGTGTGGGTGACACCGAGGTGGATGTTGGGGTTAGAGTCGAAAGCATTCAAAGGGACTCTGTTTTATTTGTATTCTAGAGTAGTTGGCATTTTCTGCTGTTACCCTAAGATCTCAGTTATAATTTTGTATTTTACATGTCAAGATGTCCACGTGTCAAAATGGCCTCACCACAGTATTGTTCTTACAGCTAACTGGACATGCTAATGGAGTGTATATTACATGAGGAAATCGAGCATGATGGGAGCAGCTGGACATGGTTACTTAAGAGATGTTTGGTTATTCTAAAATGCGGTAGCTCAATAGCTCCCAGATGCAGGTCCTTGAACTACACTGGTTTCTGAGACCTGTATTAAAATGCAGAAAAATAGAAACAATGGGTGTAGTTTTTCTCTAAGAATGCATTCAACTCTAAGGATTTTTTATTTTTAATTTAGAGATAAGGATCTTTATTTTCTTTTTGTTGCTTTTAAAACTGTCTTGAAATAATGGTGGCAGTAGATGACATTTTAAAATTCCAGTGAACAAATGAATCTGCCCACCTCACCAGTACATTTTTTGTTTGTTTGTTTTTGTTTTGTTTTTCATTGGTATGTGATAGCCCAGGGTCTGATCATTCTAATTCAGGTCTCCTAATCTTTGGAACCTGGCTTAGTTGCTTTTGCAATGTGTGCAGATCACCTGGGTCTCCCATTTCATAGCATGGTGGTTCCTCTGAGTGACCTAACTGGGGCTGTGGCTCTTTCCATCTCCAAAGGTCACATACTCTGTCTGACACAAGTGGCCCGGGTGTGGCGTGGACACCCTGCCAGTGGTATTCAAATGTGCTGAATACTGAACATGTGTGGGTGGATGGAAGAATGGTAAGAGACAGAAAACCTTCTCTTGCTTTCCCTTCTTCACGGCTAGCATTTACTTCTCAGCTTTGGGGAGCTCATAACACTTCCCGGGCTTGTTGCCTGCATTGGCATTGTTGTTCTGGAATCTGTTTTAACATTCCTTAAAACTATGTCTTCCCCATAAATGATGAGTTTCTGGAGGCTGGAAACTGTGACTGATTGTGACTGATTAAGCTGTGTACTGTCAGCGCTGGCCGTTCTGACCAAGAATAAGAGGTCATTTCAGAAACTTGGGAGTGAATGCTGAATCAGTGTCCAAGGTCAGTTTTACCTCCTCAGTCACCACATGGCTAAGATGTGAGGTGGGTGAGAAGGTTTCCTTATGGGCTTGTGTTATTTCCTAAGGAGATAAGAGTAACTACCTATTCACACTTGATAGGATATCAGTGACAAAGAATCAATTCCACCAAGTCTTGCTTGAATTTATTGGGGTCACAGACAGAAACAGATTTAACAGGTTAGTCACAGATCAAAGGTTAGTCAAAAGTAGCTGTATCCCTGAGGAGGCCCACCCTAGCATGGGTGATGCCTCACAAAAGCTGTATCTTTGCACCCCGTTGCATGACTTTGTAAGCAGTTCCACTGGAGATAGTCTGCACTTCCCAGCAGATGTTAGCATTTCTGTTATCTTGGGAGAGGGCCTCCCGAGTCCTGTAACTATTATGACTTTCCTGATTTTTGTATGTTTCCTTTGCTTCCTGAGTTTTATGAGCTCCATGCTTCTTCCTAGGCAGAATATTTCAACTCAGAAGACATCTCTTTACAACAGGGCTCCTTGGCTTTTCTTTGTTTTCCTCAGTACCATAACTTTTAGGGACAGCAACAGATGTGAACCAATGTCATATTTTAGGGATGAAGTTTATCAAGTGTGTTAAAGTTGAAAGTGTATTTTTCCTGGAATCTTTGTCCTGGACAGCTTACCATAGGAAGGAGCCCTGCCACACACCTTGTTAGAGTTCTGCCTGTCCTTGGCACTGTGGGGAGGTCTCTTAGACAGCTATCTAGAACTAAGGTCACTGCTTCCTATCTATCTCCCCTGAAGCTCCTGGGATAACTGAGGCCTTTACTTATACCCAGAACATACTTGAGGAATGATGGAAGCAGAAAAGATGGATAATGGAAGGAGTGGGCCACTGAAATTTGGTTCTGCTGTTTTGAATCCAATATTCTGATTACCATTGTCTTCCTTTGCCTTGGAGACAGTTGGTGACCTCGCAAAAGCCATTTGCATCAGTGGGGCAGAATCTATAACGAGGCAGACATAGTGGCAGACCCTTTATAAAACAGGTCAAAGTGACTTACAGCTTTCGTCTCTGTGAGTCAGGACCACTGGGGCGTTTAAATGAAGACATTCATCCCTTATCCCTTCCACATCCTTGCTCTCATCTGAGTCAGAACTTCAGTGGAAAGAAACACATACATAACAGTATCTCCAGAGGTGTCCATTGCTGTTCTCTTTCTTCGGGCCAGACATCAGCCATTTTCAATGTTCTTGATCTATATTTAGGGATTGGGGTCATATCTATCTTTCAGGTAGAGTAAATAGATCAGTTTTTTAAATGGGAAAAAAAAGATGTTCTTCTGTCTCATCCATCCTCATTTTACTTCTCTTTCATTTCTGCAGTCATTCTTACCTGAACCTTAAGGAATAGATGGCACAATCAACAGAGGAACAGCCTGGATCTGAGAGTGACTCAGGGCATGGAGGGCCTATAGGCTAGATGGATGGTGGATGGTGGTCTCACAGGTCTGCGGATGTAGAGATTTGTAGCACACTTAAAATCTCTGGCAAGAACCTATGACAAAGTGGCACCAATATTAAAGTGTTAGGGTAGTGGCCATGTCTCTAAGCTTTCTTTCTTTCTTTCTTTCTTTCTTTCTTTCTTTCTTTCTTTCTTTCTTTCTTTCTTTCTTTCTTTCTTTCTTTCTTTCTTTCTTTCTTTCTTTCTTCTTCTTTCTTCTTTCTTTCTTGTGGAGATGTGCATGCCTAGTGCCTAGAGAAGTAAGAAGAAGGCCTTGGATTTCCTGGAACTAGAGTTACAGAAGGTTGTGAGCCACACTGTGGATAATAGGTATCAAACCTTGTGCTCTCCAAGAACAGAAAGTGCTCTCAAGTGCACTCACATCTGACCTTTCACCTTAGCTTACACATCATCAGCCTCCTAGTTCTGCAAGTCCTGTAATCTTAGTTCTATGGAGGGTGGTGAGAGGATGATCTCCTAGCTGATAAAACAGGAGCTCCACGTTCAGGGAAAACCCTACCTTAAAAAAATAAGGAGGGAAGGATACGAAATCCTTCTCTGGATTGTGTGAAAGTGCACAATAATCTCTGTCTTTCTCACAGGCACCCCACTCCTCAACAATGTGAGAAATAGCAGATGAAAACCTTCATGTCTCTCTATGACTCTCAAACTGACTGGACATGAGCTTTTCCTCACTGACTTTGCAGAAGCGTGGGTTCTGGCAGCTGTGAGATGAGTGTGGTCTGTAGAAGGCTCCTGGCCTCCTCTTCCTGATTGAGTGGGCCCCTAACCTTATGTCTTCATAGCCGTGGAAACCACTTGCTATAGTTGACCTTGTTAACTTCCTGCAGGTCACAAGATCTGAGAGAGTCAGACACAGCTGTCAAAACCCAGTTTTCTGGCACGTCTACTCCATCCTTTCTCTCACCTTCCGTTTCCTCAGTGGCCTTAGAGGTAGCAGGCCTTGTAACAGGATTGGCCCTAGTTTCACTTGGTAAATGTTCCTGTCTTACTGAGAGGAAAAGCTTCATCTCTGTGCAATGTCTGAGCATGAGTGGGGGTGTTTTTATTGGGAAGATATTTTGAGATATCTGAGATATTTTGTAAGGGATAAAACAAGAGAAATCAAGGCTGTTCTACTCTTAGCCTATTTGACCTTGTTTTTACCCCATGTGATGTAAGAAACCTGGCATTTATTAACTGCTTTGTGTAGCACATTTACTGAGTGCTCACTCCTCCAGGTCCTGGACTGGTTTCTGAGGCAGCAGGCAAAAGTAGAGCACAGGGGAAAGGCTGCAGGAACATTTACTCATGTAGAATCCTGTGATAGAAACAGGCATGGAGGGGAGATGTGCAGTGAGAGGCTGAGGGAAGATGGTTAAGGCTCAGGGCATTGACCTTGAGTTCCATTCTGAGGCTGACATCGGGAGCCACAGGAATGGGGAGGGAGCTCTGGCAGTTTTTTAAGGAATTACTCTTAGGAGGGTGACACTTAGGATTGTGGTGATAGACGAGGAGATGGGGGGGGGCAGTCAGTGGGCAGATTTTGGATTCATTCTGAAGGCAGAGACAACAGAAGTTGCTGGTTGCTTGCATGTGCTGGTGAAGCAGTGAATGGTTGTGTTTGGGATTTGTCCATCGTGGATGGCTCAGTGGCCATTAGCCTTTCTGGACGTTCAAACTGAGTAGATCCTGGCAGGCGATGGGCCATGAACAATTAAACCTTCTATGGAGATGCTGCTCCAGCTTGCTGGCTGGTTCCTACTCTCCTTCACCCTGGGTCAGCATAGGTCCCTTTAACTCACGTCCAAGCCAGCTTCTTCACATGGAAGTCCTCAGTCCACCTGCCAGCCCATCTGTAGCCTCTTCCATTTCTACATGATCCTATACTACAGACATGTCAAACCGCTCTTCTCCATCCAGCCATACTTATGGCGATGGACCTTACATCCTCTGCCGTAATTTTACAGTAATTGTCCTTTCTTGTCTCCATCTGTCTCTGATTTTTTTGTTTGTTTAAATTTACAGTTTTGATCTTCCTAACTTTATATTTTGATTTCTTCAGAGAGACATGGTTTTTCTAATGAAACTTGACTGATACATTTCTCTAGTCCTGTCTGATTTTTATTTGTGTTATAGTTAGATCTTTTTTGTTCTTGTGAAACAAGTTCTTCCTATTAACCTTGGCTGTCCAAGAATTCACTATGTAGACCAGGCTGGCTTCAGACTCATAGAGATCTGTCTGCCCCTGTGTACTAGGATTAAAAGCATGTGCCACTGCACCTGGCTAGTTAAAACTTCTAAATGTGGAACACATTTATATTTTTGCCTCTCTAGGTATTTTCTTATAGTCATGGTGTCTATTGTATCTCTTTTTTATGAATGTAATGTCTCCTAGATTGATACACCTCAGAGTTGGGTCTTACTTTGGATCTGCTTCTGCTTTTTATGGTCTGGAGAATGATCCACAGTAATTGTGCTTTTTAAAAGAAAATTATTTATTCTATGTGTGTGAGTACACTGTAGCTGTCTTCAGACATACAAGAAGAGGACATCAGATCCCATTACAGATGCTTGTGAGCCACCATGTGGTTGCTGGGAATTGAACTCAGGACCTCTGGAAGAGCAATCAGTGCTCATAATGGTTGAACCATCTCTCCTGCCCCTGGACTTTTGGTTTTGAATGAGTTATTATCAAATAGAAGTGAGTGAACAAACAGTGAGTGAGAGAGGCAAGGAAGCATCGAACTAGCAACTGCAGTGTTCTGAACGCCTAGCCCTGATAACATAATCAAATGAGAGAGTAGACAAGGCACCAGCAAGCCAGCAGCGTGCAGTCATCCGGTAGAACTGATCTGGGGAATCTGAGGCAGCCAGCTAGGCTTTGTGATTGAAAGAGTCTTGGGCAGAGGGTCGCCTCTGTCCTCTCTGTGGGTGAACTTCTAGCTTCTTGTTCCCACTGCAGACATCTTTATGTCATAGGATAAACTTTAGGAACCTTGGTTGGAACAGTCAGTGTTCCAACAGCATGCTACTTTTAACACCCTCACCAACTTTCTTTTTCCCTCACCCTATTACAGAGGTAGGGGCCCACATGATTCAGAACATGGGTTTTTGGAGGGCACTTGGCATAAATGCCACTGATTCTATAACAGCAAAAACAGGCCCGGGGAGTAGGAGTAGAGGCAGGCCTGCTCCCAGAGTTGACTTCTCAGTGAGTTCAAGCAGCGCCTGATGGCACAATGTGTATTACAGAATCTAAGGCACGCTGTTAGCCTCTTGGTTGATTTGAATCACATCAAAGAAGAATGTTAGGAAGGGGCTATGAGAGCATTTCTGTAGCATCCAGAATCCTGATCACAGCCTGTGCTACTAGAAAGAGCTGTCTCAGAAGTACTCTAATAAAAGTTTTTATTCCTATGTTCATTTATTGTATTTTAATAATGATTTGTTTATGCTGATTGGTGGGGGCACACTCCTTTAATCCCAGCACTCAGTCGGCAGAAGCAAGCAGATCTCTGAATCTGAGGCCAGCCTGGTCTACAGAGTGAGTTCCAGGACAGCCTGGGACCTATCTCAAAAATATATGTGTGTGTGTGTGTATACATATATATGTATATATACACATATATACATGTATATATATATAATTATATATAAATATATAATATATACAAAACATATATACATTATACTTTCTGTATGAGTGTCTATGTTCATGTATGCATTTGCACCATGTTTGCATTTGATGCTTGAGAGGTCAGAAGAAGGCGTCAGAACCCTTGGAACTGAAGTTACCTAGGGCTGTGAGCCCCTCTGTAAGTGCTGGTGCTGGGAACTGAACTGGATCCTTTGTAAGGACAACAGGTGCTCTTAACTACTGAGCCATCTCTCCAGTCTCTGCGCATGCTTTTTAAAAACCTAGAAAGTCAGTAACTGTTTGTTTCAGATGCAGTTTGTACTCTCCAGATAATCCAGTGGCCTGCCAGACTCCTCAGTCCCCTTTGGAGTCAAGTTGGCTGCATTATTAGCTCTGGCCACTTGTCAATGCATGTGGGAGATCAGATGTGTTTGGCTGAGGTGCTTCATAGCCAGGATTCTCCCCCATCTTTGTTTTTCTCTGCTGGAATCCAGGCCATAGGATGATGTGTGTCACTAAGCAGACAGAAGCTGGATCCAGACTGCCTGGAAGGAGAAGGGTTCTGCTGCTCCTTACATGGCTTGTAGGAGTGAGAAGAAAATTATGTGCTAATCTTCTGAGATTTGGTTTATTTGTTGGCTCCACAGAGGGTGTCTAATTCTGACGACGTCTTCTCAAAGAAAGGGTAGGGAAATTCCCAGATGATGGATGTGAATAACAGCCTGAGAGAGTGAAGACAGTAGTGGCCTGTCTTCAGAACTCATGAACATCAGTTGTTAAATCCAAGGTAATTCAGGGACTGAGCCCATGGGGGCAGAACCAGGAGTCATACGATTGTAAATATGCAAACAGTGGAAATTTAATTGGTTGTGAATCATTGTGTTTCTAAGGAGAACACACAGGGAGGTAAGAGCCAGGATTTGGTCATACCCTTGAGAGAAGATGTCCTGGCTGCGTGGAGCAGCAGAGGTGGAACCCTTTGGAGGATGTGTCTGTGCTTTGGTGAGGGATGCACCAGGCTGTATTGACTGGATGCCATTATACATTCAGATTAAACACTGCCTTATGCTTGTGGATCCTTGCTTGGCTGACAGCATCCTGGTGATATGTTAACTTGATGTTAGTGGTCAAAATGAGTTAGAAGGCCTTCCTTCAGTCACCAGTTTAGGTCTTTTACTTGCTGGACCATTCTTATGTATTACTTCTGGAGCAGTCGAGTTACTTGTCTCAGCTTCTGTAGAGCAGCACATTTACCCATAGTGGGTGGATCTGTTCTCCGAGTGTGGTCTTTGAATACAGTTTTGAGACCCAATCCTGGAGGCCACTGTTAGGCCCCTCTATGAAGCTTTGGCAAACCAGATGAGCAGCCATCCTGTCAAAGTCTTGGCCTTGGCACTGCTGCTCAGCTTTGCGTAGTGAGTGCTGTATCTTTGACATGCGAACTTTAGGTCGCTTTGTATATGTGGTCTAATGGGAAGTCCCAAGCTAACCAACCGAATCACCTCTTTGGGGAAAAACTGTGACTGATTAATAATAAGAAACAAAACAACAACAAACAAACAAAAAACCCTACAGACCTAAGCATAAACAGCAGCAATTATATTCATTTAGGTGAGTTTTAGAATTCATTCCAGCAATTCTAGGTTGAACAAAATGTTTGTTTCTAGTGATTTATTGGAAGCGACTGACAAGTGTATGCTCATAAACATGTCTTTCTAATATTCCATTCCATGCGAATGGGACTTTGGGAATCTTCCTTTCTTTGTTCATTTTTCCTAGTTCCAGACTTGAAAGCAAGTGGGTTGTGTTCCCATATCCTTAGTGCTAAATGCCAAACTGAAGATAGAATGGAAAACATTTTTTAAAATCATAAAACAATATATGTATAAATAAGACTTTCTAACAGGATGATAAGAAATAGAAAATATCTCCCTAATTCCATCCCCCGTGAGTCGCCACTTGAATAGTCTGGAAAATAACTTTCCAGATTTTCCCCTAAATATATGCAGCCATATGGCTTATTATTTACAACCATGGGATAATTTTATGTATGCTGTCCTGTAATTTATGTTTCTTTCCCTGAGCAATGTGTCTCAGGCATCTCTTTCATTTCAGCCTAGTTGCATATTTTAGTGGATGCAGACTATTCCAATTTATCTGTGTACTAGAACATATAGTATATGTAACATGTGTATAATCTATCTCCTTGTATTAATATGTGCATATTGTATGTCCATATGTATTTCCTTATGTACTCTATGATACAATTATAATCACATTTTAGGTACAGAAATGTTGTGTTCAAAGACACTTAATTTTCCAGCCATGACACGGAGTAACTTGTAATAGCTTTCTAGTTGCTCCAGTCAAAAGGTTTGTATCACTTTGAACACTGCTCTCCTGGATCTGTATTTCAATAGTCTTGGAAATAGAAAGCCTTGAGCTAGAGTTTCTTGTGCAAAGTATAAGTATTCCTGGCTTACTAAACTGGGAAAACAGACCTACAGAGCTCCATCTGATGGTGCTTTCACAGTCGAGAGAATTACGATGAATAAAAGCAGTCATTTGACATGTTCTCCAGGGTCTCACCTCTGGCTTCCTCCTTCCCTGTGATAACTACCATGTGTAAGGAGCTATATTGGCTGGGAAAACATGAAAAGTTATTGGTTTAAGCCCACCTTTTACAGTCATGGCTAAAATAAAAGGTTGCTAGCTCTTGTGGGCCACACCTTTTATCTCAGCAGTCAGCAAGCAAACAAGCAAACAAACAAACAGCAACAGCAATATCACCCACAACAAAAACCCAGCAAAATGGCCTGTAACTTTTTACATACACTGTTGGCCACGACTACTGAGGTGATTCCTCATCTGTAAGTGGTATCCTCTGGGAAAAAACCAAGAAAGCAGATGGAGATCCCTCCCTCAGCATTGTCTGGCAGGTGGCATACGTTTTATAGAGAGGATGATGGAGTGAATGAGTCCTCCGGAAGTCTGCTGTACACCCTTTGTTGACAACAGAGCTTTTGCTCAAGGACAGAACTTAACTACCACAAAAATTTATGGCTTCCACCTCTTTCCTAGAGAAGTGCAAGCATTTAGTTGTTGGCAAATTCTTTTTCTCTTGCAAGTAATGGACATGTGATTATACCATCGAGCTTCATATTTGTTGTTTGGTTAGAACAACTTTCTCTAAATGTCTTAACCATGACCATAGGTCAATGAGGTTTTTGTCTTTGTCCACACTTGACATTGCCTCCTGGGTGAGATGCTGTCTCTGAGGTTTGGAGAATCTGGTTTCCTCCTGTGGTAGCTGCCTGGCGATCTGACTGGGATTTTTTTAACTGTGGTCATTTGACTTATTCCATGCTGTATCACACTGTGCTGTTGACAACTTGGAAAACCCACAATGATTATAGTGTATGAGTAGGGTCCAGCTGCAGGGGAGCACGAGTGTCATAGTGCTCAGAATTCCCACCTTGATAACTTCACGAAGTCAAGGCACTGGGCTTCTCGAAAACTTGCTAGAGAATTGTCAGTTGCTCAGCTAATTCACAAAGACAGCTCCTAAATAGCAGAGAGAAACTACCATCTAATTTATGAGATCCTGCTTTATATAATAACACTCAATGATGGAGACAGTAATTAGTAAGCATTCCTGATTTTAGATGTGAAGAAAATGTGATTTCTTGGGTTGAATTACTGGTCCTATTTCCTTTATTTTGTTGTTTTGTTTTGTTTCTGTGATAAACACAATAACCAAAAGCAACGAGGGAAAGAATGTATTTCCTCTTATAGGCTATAGTCTATTACCTAGAAAAGGTAAGGCTTAGGAGCCAGAAGCAGAAACCATAGAGGAACATTGCTTATTGGCCTGCTCCCAGACTCATGCCCAGCTAGTTTTCTTGTGTAACTATGGTCCACCAGCCTAGGGATGGTACTGCCCACTGTGGACTGAGCCCTCCTAAATTAATTCTCAATCAAGAAAATAACCACATAGACATGCTCACAGACCAATCTGACGTAGGCAATCTTCAGTCGAGGTTCCCTCTTCCCGGGCTTGTGGATGACCAAGGGTTGCCATCGTAATGACTAGATTTAATGCAATATGTGCATTAATTCAACTTGAGCTTGAATCCAAGACCTGATGTCCGTGTTCTCTCTGCTGCGAAAGGAGCTAGAAGGGTAACAGCACCTGGAAGACTGTCCTTTGGATGCAGACACAGCATCCTTGGCTCTCTGTCAGGATCTATCTGTATGGAGCTTGGAAGATGTTCACGTAGGAAGCTAGAATGAGCTTGGGACAGAGTTTCAGTTCAGTGGACTAGGAGGCTCAAGAGGCAGAAGGACCTCAAAGAAGAAAGGCAGTTTGGTTTGTGTATAAGCTAACTGTCACTTCACACATTTCAAACCTAGTGTAGAATTGGAAGGAATCAAAAGGCTAAGAGAAAAAAAGAAGTCTGGTTAATTGGGTTTTTAATTAGCAAGGGGGGGGGGAAACACCAAAAAAAATATGTTAAATGATAACTAAGGGGCAATTAGCAAAACCTGATGTGAGAAACTCAAGAGAATCATCTGGCTTGTTCCTTCTTCTCCCTCCTCCTCTTGTTCAGCAGCAACAGTAAGATATGGGGAAGGTCAAGAGGCAAACCAATAATTTGAAGACACTCAGGGGCCAGGTGTGATGGCACTTATGAAGGTGATGGGGGAGGACTGAGAGTCTGAGGCCAGACTGGGCTACTTAGTGAAACGAAAAGAAAACAAAACCAAAAGCAAGCCACAGAGTATTAAGAGGCTTAAGAGACACAACAATTAATAGCAGAGTTCATATGTACCCCAGTTCCAACGGTGAACTACATAAAACACTGCATGCCGATTTTTGTGGACGAGGCAGTGGTGAGTATACTAATGTTAGGCTTCAGGTTCTATTACTTCTGCCAACTAAACAGAAGCCACACTCCTTCAGGTGTGCAGCCTGAATTTAGAAGTTCTTGTTATGCCAGGTAGCAAGAAAGGTATCCATTCTGTTAGGGCCATATTAGAAGATCCTGAAGACTGACAGCTGAAGATTGGGAAATTAACACAAATAACTACAGCAGTAGCAACACTTAAAACCAACTTGTCCCTAATGTAGAGTGCTGAGAAACAAAGATGTTTATTACTTGAAATCTGTTGTACAAGTGTAAGGAATTAAGCATGCATTTATTTTGCTTTTCTAGTATGAAGAGTACCATGAAGCAGCCAAGGTGGAAATGGAGACAGTTTCTCCCTGTAGTTTCCCAGTTAACCCTTGAAGGAAAACTAGTACCAATTTGTAACTACCAATCAACAGATAGATGCAACCACATGTTATATATCCCCCAGCATGAAACCATAAATCTTTTGTGACACCGCCTTGCAAACAAAATCACCCAGATACTATGATTGAATGACCAAAATTTAGGAAATATAGATTAGAGGGAAACATGTTCAGTTACACTACTGGGATACAGTCACCAAAATCCAGACAAGAAGACTGTTTTTAGGACAGGCAACCTCGTTCCTAAAAATAGATCAATAATTTTTAAAAAGGTGATTGAAAGGGACTTGAGGGTCATTAGCCAACTGTACAGTGTGATCTTTCAGGATCACTTAAAAAAGCATCCTCATTTGAGACCTGCTAAAATGTTTTTGACATTTACGGGTGAGTTCTCAGTACTGATAGAGTCACTGTGTTGACTAGGACACTGGCTTTGTGGCTATGTCAGGATCTTTGCTTATTTATAAGTTCATATAGAAACATTGCAGAACTCCTGTCAAGTGTGCTCCAAAAGCAGAGAAGAAAAGTGACCTGCTTTGGGGTGGAAAAAGTTAAGGACTGATGCTTATAGAGGCCAGAGGATGAACACACCATGGTCTATTTTGCTATTCAGTTTACTTTGTTGGTACTGAAATTTTACACAATAAAAAATTTTAAAAAGAAAGCTAAGGAAATACAGACACTGATTCAAAGTTGGGTTATCTGGGGAGTTACTATTATGTGTGGTACAGAGATGGTGTCTAAGGCCTTGCTTTGTTATTTATGTGTGTGCATGGGTACATGTGCGCATGTATGCATGTGTGCATGTGTGTGTGTGTGTGTGTAGTCACAGTGTGCACTGGTACAAGTACTTAGGCATGCACAAGTATCCACAGAGGCCTGATGAGGGTGTCAGAGCCCCTTGACCTAGCGTTTCAGATGAATATAAAGTGATTGGCATGGGTGCTTCATTCCTAAATACATAAGTGCAGCCTGCGCCATCTGCACAATGTGAATGACATGTTCATGTCTTCAGAGCAGACCACTCGGCAAGTGCTCTTGACTACTGAGTCAGCTCTCTACTCCCCTCCCACACAAAATGTTATGTTTTTGAAGCAAGCTAATAGTAATTTGTTTTTATATATTTAAAAGGATAGTTTCTTGTCTCACAGTGGTTGATTTTTTTGTGGAAATGAAATTGAAATGAAAGTGGCCATTATCAGGTACATTTGAAAATGTTCCAACTTTACAGTTGCATACAAATGGAGGCTGGCACCCAGATGTGGGGCCTCACGTCTTTAATCCTAGCACTTGGAAGGCAGAAGCAGGCAGATCTCTGAGTTCAAGGCCAGACCGGTCTACAAAGTGAATTTCAGGACAGCCAGGACCACAGAGAGAAACTCTGTCTCAATAAAGACACACACACACACACACACACACACACACACACACACACCATAGAAACAGAAGCAAACAAAACTCTCCCCAAAACTTAAAAAACAAAACCATAGGCTGGGTTAAAACTGAAAAAAACAAAAACAAAAACAAAACAAAACAAAAAAAACCCCACCACCAACAAAACAATGTAAGAAAGCCAGAAAGAAAAACTAAAGGGAAATACCTCACTTCTGTGACTAGATTGAATGAAAATCAAGTGTTTAATTTTATAATCATTATTTCTCATGATGAAGTTTTTAGTGATGAAAAACAAAACTTTTATGTGAATTTATTTAGGCAAGGTGAATAGAAACACACTGGTCACATTAAAAAAAAATGTTTCTTTGTATGAACCCAATAAAAAACCAGAGAATAATTATTCTACACCCATTCCTTCCCTCTTAACCAGCTGAAGGTCAGTGATGCTACTGTGTATGATTAGCCAAAGAAAAGATTGTGCAGTGTATTTTATATGAACTGCATGCTAATTTAACTTACAAGGGTAAACTCGAAGCTTATTAGAGTTAGACCTTGAAATTCATGTGTTAAAAAAAAAGTCCATGGACAAACGTGGCATTGTTGGCTATGATGTTTGATTAACCAATCTTTAATCTGGTTTGAGTTCTTATTTGAATGCTCTTGGACCATGTGTAATGAGACTGGTATCTGAATAAATACTAGCTGTCAGAAAAAAAAGTCAAATCACATAGGAAGAAAGAAAATATAAGTATGAATTTATGTGAGCCTTACAAATGTATTTGAATAAGATGAGATATCTTTTTTATCCTTTTAAACTAGAAGCCATGAGGTACACAGAAAAAAGTGACTTGACTATGTAAATGGTCAGATTCAGAGAGTAAAAAGTAAAATTAGAGGTGGTAGCTCAGATTAGGGCAGAATCCAAGTTAGATCCCATGGGATGTGCATGTCTTAGCAATTGCTGGTATAGTAGACTGCTCAGTCTCTGTTCCATTTGTCTTGTAGCTGGAAATGATGCGGGCCAGATTCCCTTGCAGCTAGGCTAGCGAGAAAGAATAAGCTTATTAGTGATAGATACTTCAGCTTTGGAGTTGGGAAGTGAAAAGGACACAGAAACCTGCCTTCCTCCATCTCCCCCCTCCCTTCTTCTCTCTTTTATTCCCATGAGGTTGACGTGCAGCAGCGTTGCCACCTGCTCCCTTTGGCTTCCTCAGTATCCAGATGCAGTTACAGAAGCAGAAGTAGATACGGTGTCCCCCTGATTGTGGCTGCCAGGTGCCTGAATCATAGCAGCACCACTGGGTCTTGAAAACACAGCTTGTCTGCTGCAATTGTCCAGTCTCTGAAGACATGGCAAGCACCCAGTGCCATCCATAAACTCAGTATCCCAAGACGGCTTTGCTTGATATGGCAGAAACAAGCTACATTTAGAAGCTTTTAAGCCTTCACCAAAGAGAGTGAGTTTTGTTGAAATCACCTTCCTGTTGTCCCCACACAGAATCCGCAACTCTTCTCCCAGCTCCATCCGGTCACTCCATGCCTCACTCTCAGTTTGATCACTGGCATTTGCCGTGGGCGCTTGCCTTAATGCTCGCTTCCCTGAGCGCGCCTTGATGCCCTGGAAGCCGAAGAGAGCAGATGGCACAGTTGCTGCAAGACAACCCCATGGGGAAAAAGACACAGGTATCTGCAGTGGTGGAGAGGGGAGTTGCCAGGTTGTCTGACTCTCATCTGCCTAAATTAACCTGTCTTGGAACTATGCCAGAATCCTCTGCCTCCTGTCTATTATCCTGTAGCCTAGGACTTCTATTCTATGCAAGATAGGGCCCCTGCAATTCAGAAACATTAACCACCTAGTCCGGCACTGCATGGTGCTTACACAGTGGACCCTTGTGTTGGCTGGCTATTGTGTGAACTTTCGAGGATGTGCATATGCAAGTATGTAGTAGACATCAGAGTTGAGTTCCATAGTCCTGCCAAGGGGTGAGGTAGGAGTTAAACAAGAAACAGGAGGGTGTGCCTTTTCTTTTTTGCCTCTGCTGGCAATAGCAAGTTCCCCCTGCCTGTCTGTTGGCTAGTGGGAGACAGATGAGGAAGAGGGACAAAAAATGAGCACAAAGAGCTAGTGGGCAGAGGAGACAGAGCAGAGGCAGGCTAGAGGTGCTGGCTTAGGAGTGGCCGACGCAGCTGCTGCGGTTTGGAATTGTCTGTCTTCCAAGTATCTGAATAGTGGCACCTTAGTCCTTAGCCTGAGGGCTGTGAGGTGGCCTGGGTGGGGGATGTCTAGGGGCTGATGATGGCTCCTTTGGTAAAGCTCTTACATTGTTAAGTGTGAGGATCAGAATTTGGATCCCCAGAACCTAAATAAAAGATCTCCATCTGTGGCTGCCTGCGTAGGTTGGCACACAACTTTAATCCCACCAGTTGGGAGGCAGAGGCAGGTGGATCTCTGAGTTTGAGTCCAGCTTGGTCTACAGAGTGAGTTCCGTGATAGGATCGCCAGGGATACACAGAGAAATGCTGTCTGAAAAAACAAAACAAAATAAAAACAGCTACACAAAAACCAAAAAACCAAACCAACCAACCAAACAACAGGAAAGGAAAGGAAAGGGAAAGGGAGGGGAGGGAATGGGAGGGGAGGGAAGGGAAGGGAAGGAAAGGAAAGGAAACCTGCTTGGAAAATACCTTAGGAAGATACCTGATGCCAAGCTCAGACCTCCACAGGCAGGTGTACACATGCATGTGAACATATATATACATGTACACACAGGAGAGATTTAGCAGGAGGTCTTTTAGTGGCTGCAAGGTTAAAATGGGACCCGTGGGAGAGTTCTTCCAAGAAAGAACTACAGAAGGTCAAGACTGATTCCCAAATTGCTCTTCGCCATCCTGTCCAATGATAATGTCTCTCTTCCCATGCTCCTGACATTTGGGACCCCAGAGTCGAGCTTACTCCCATACCACGGCCATACGAGCTAAATGCATTTCCCTTCTTTCTCTCCTGCCTCCTCTTCCTCATGCATGCCCCTCCCTGCTTTAATAACCTCACTGTAGCAACACAAGTCCGACAAGCGCAGTGATTTTGCCTTTTCCTTGATGCTGTTGGTGGCAGCAATGGTGACAGTCCTGGCAGTGTGAATGGGTCATTTCCTGCTGGTGCTGGTGGAGCAGACCTAATACTGCTGAAAGGATAATGCTGACATTTGTCCCCAGCTGTCCATTTCTACTCACCCTTTCCCTTCTACCGTAAAATATATTCTGTAGTGAGGAAAAGTGCTTCCCTTTACCCGAGAAAACCCCAGTCAGTCTGTCCAGGCTGGGAGGGGCTTGGCTTGGGCAGGGATTCCTCCCTTCTTGTTGTTAGTTGTCGTTCCCTCCAGCTACAAACTCAGATCTCCTGAACTTTGTTCTATTATCTTTACTGACTCCCCAAATACATAGTTTTGGATTCCTGTTCCATGCTTTTTCCTTTAGATGATTTTGGCCAAGTTCTGTAAACTTCTTGACCCTTAGTTTTCTCATCTGTAAGATAAGGAAGAATATTACTTCATGTATTGAGAATTAGGTGTGACAAATGCTTAGCCCCTGGTACCTGCTGTTGGCGTTTTGTCTAGGCTCTGTCCCACAGGTACCTGGCAACAGCCAGGTGTGCCTGACTCACTCTAAAAGGGGCTGCTTGCCGATACTGCTCTATCTTGCTTTCTTGCTCTAGCTCTGTCCTTCCCCTTCTTTCCCCATTCCTCTCCCCCTTCCCCATTCCCTGAATAAACTCTATACTGCCCTGTGACTGGTCCCTCAGGGGGAAGGGAAGCCTCAGCATGGGCCTGCAGAGGCGCCCCCTTCCCCCACACCTGACTGCACAGCTGCCAAACACATTCTCTCTTCTCTTTATTTTTATAAGACACAACACCCACTACATGAGCAAAAACACTTTACACAGGGCCGATACACTGCTCTCTCTCAAATAAGGTGATAAGAAAACACGTGAGAATCTCAAAGAGCGGCTTTGTGTTTTGTTTTGTTTTTAGGTGAGCAGAACAAATTCTCTTCGGAGCTCACGCAAGGTGGCTCTGCTTCTCAATGACAAGCAGTAACTTTCGAGTAAGCAAGGGCACGGTGTACTTCGAGCCACTTACTGCCTGGCTTTGAAGGTAAAACAAAGCAGGTGACCCGTGACTCCGATTGCAGAAGTCTGTCCACGGCCCGATCAGGTTCGTGACGCATCCTTCAAATCATCTGCCGATTCAAAATGACTTCCTCCTACGAGGACTCCGTCAACCTCACGAGCCATTTAAAACAATTCCCAATTGTACATTTTCTGTGTTAAGAGCTCACAAACACTGTGCCAAGCAGCTCACGTGCCATTAGGCTTGAAAGTGTCATGGAAATTTCATCTTATTCTTCACTTTCCTTCAGATACTTATTTTTGTTTAAAATTAGTTTACAAAGAATGGAGAGCTTAAATTGCATGTTTTTGAGAAGGAAGAGGGAGCAGTCAGTTCTCAGCAGGACTACACATTTCTAGTTCCAAAGCTCTTCAGAGTAGATGGTGGATCTGGGGTTTCAGGGGACTCGGGATATGCAGAAATAACTACCGAGGAGAAAAATGAGCGTGTTTAAGAGAGGAGGTGTGAAGGCTTGCACAGTGTTTGGCTGCTTTCTTCCGAGTGCTTGCTGGTGGCTTAGTTAGTGGCATAAGCATATGCCGCGTTCGGATGCCGTTGGTTCCGACATCCTTCTGCGTTCCCGTGGACTCTTCCGGTTTCCTTTCATTTCTCCCATTAGATAGAGAGACAGGGTCAGCTATGGCCAAGCCTCATCTACATGGTGTAGCCTCAGGTAGGTAGCAAGTGCATGAAGCTGAGAAGAACCAAACGGGGTGTTCCTCATACTCTGATGCTCTCAGCAATTCCTCACACTGCGACCCCCTAATAGTTAGTTCCTCATGCTGCGGTGAGCCCCAACCATAAACTTATTTTCACTGCTAATTCATAACTGTAATGTGCTGCCTTATGGCTCGTATTGTAAATGTCTGTGTTTGCTGATGGTCTCGGGTGACCTCCGTGGCAGGGGTCAGGACCCACAGGTTGAGAAGTACTGCTCTAGTCAGGACATGCTCTGCTCTACCTATCACAGGCCGTGGCTCACATCTCTTTAAGTTGTCATTGTTTCCTGCCCCTTTGCTGGTCACTTCCTGATATGCCATTTATTCGTGGTACCCGGACACCCTTGTTTGTCTCCGGGTCTCCACCTCTGAAGCAATGATCACGTCAACCTTATTACCAAAGATGCTTATTGGGAATAAATTTCAGCAATAACATAAAGAATGTGTAAGATAGATCTCCTGATTTCATAGAATTGACTGCCTACCCCTTGAGACCAAAATAAAACACAGTGAAAGAATAAATCTTTTAGTCTCTGTTAATTAGAAGCAACTCCAGCAATATTACAGCTTCTTCTTTTGTTGCTGTGTTGACCCAGACCTGCTTCTTCCTTCCCTCATGTCCCCAATCACAGCCAGGGGCTCCTGAAACTGCGTGTTGAATTGAAAAGATGGTTTTCCAGATAAAGCAGCATCCTAGATTCTTTGCCGTAGGTACACATATAGCAGACTCCTAGGCTAGACATTTGAAATGCTCTCAGAAAGGCCAGTGTTGGTTGGTGTCCTGGGAAGTGGAGCTGAATTGCCTTGCTCTGAGAGCAGAGCTCCTGTTCTGAGCTGTGTCTAGTACCTGACTTAGGAAGGTTTTGGCTCCTTAAGATGTGTGAATCAGGAGGGGAGGATGACCCTTTGACCTCCGAGCTAACAAAACAAACAAAGCGACCAGAGGTGGCAATGGTATTTGTTTCTTCCCCTAATTTTAGAAGCAGAGAGTGTGTTGGAGCATGGATGAGCAACACCAAGAAAACTTGAAGGTGCTGAGTGTTCCGTGGAGTGCTGAGTGTGCCATGGAGTGCTGAGTGGGCCGTGGAGGTGCTGAGTGTTCCGTGGAGTGCTGAGTGTGCAGTGGAGTGCTGAGTGTGCCGTGGAGGTGCTGAGTGTGCCGTGGAGGTGCTGAGTGCGCCGTGGAGTGCTGAGTGCGCCGTGGAGGTGCTGAGTGTGCCGTGGAGTGCTGAGTGCGCCGTGGAGTGCTGAGTGTGCCGTGGAGGTGCTGAGTGCGCCGTGGAGTGCTGAGTGTGCAGTGGAGTGCTGAGTGTGCCGTGGAGTGCTAAGTGTACCGTGGAGTGCTGAGTGTGCCGTGGAGGTGCTGAGTGCGCAGTGGAGGTGCTGAGTGTGCCGTGGAGTGCTGAGTGTGCCGTGGAGGTACTGAGTGCGCCGTGGAGGTGCTGAGTGGGCCGTGGAGTGCTGAGTGGGCCGTGGAGTGCTGAGTGTGCCGTGGAGTGCTGAGTGCGCCGTGGAGGTACTGAGTGCGCCGTGGAGGTGCTGAGTGGGCCGTGGAGTGCTGAGTGGGCCGTGGAGTGCTGAGTGTGCCGTGGAGTGCTGAGTGGGCCGTGGAGGTACTGAGTGCGCCGTGGAGGTGCTGAGTACGCCGTGGAGTGCTGAGTGTGCCGTGGAGTGCTGAGTGCGCCGTGGAGGTGCTGAGTGGGCCGTGGAGTGCTGAGTGCGCTGTGGAGGTGCTGAGTGTGCCGTGGAGTGCTGAGTGTGCCGTGGAGTGCTGAGTGTGCCGTGGAGGTGCTGAGTGTGCCGTGGAGGTGCTGAGTGTGCCGTGGAGGTGCTGAGTGCGCCGTGGAGTGCTGAGTGCGCCGTGGAGGTGCTGAGTGGGCCTTGGAGTGCTGAGTGTGCCGTGGAGTGCTGAGTGTGCTGTGGAGGTGCTGAGTGCGCTGTGGAGTGCTGAGTGTGCCGTGGAGTGCTGAGTGTGCCGTGGGAGTGCTGAATGCGCCGTGGAGTGCTGAGTGCGCCGTGGAGTGCTGAGTGCGCCGTGGAGGTGTTGAGCGGGCTGTGGTGGGACCAGAAATACAGAGCGTGCAGGATGTACTCCTTTAAGGGTCTCAGGTGGTGAATAAGGTCGGCAGGCTTGGTGGCCAAAGAAGGATGAATGGTAACTTTTCTAACTCATTACCCAGGAAACAACTAGGCAGGGAAAGCAGAGACTTCCAAGTTGAGGCCTCTTCTGAGAGTCTTTACCTAGCTTTTCCATCAGTGGCCTGAAGAGACAGCAGGACTCAGGTTGCCTGGATGGATGGACAGCAGGAGTGTGCCGAAGTACTGCCGCTGCCTTTCCTTCCTGACAATGGCCACTGACACTGCCTGGGGCACATTTCAGTTTGCTTTTTCTCTGATCTGTTGGGAGGCTCTAGGAGCCTCTGAGACTGAGTTTTGCTTTTGTTTTTGTTTTTTTTGTTTTTTGTTTTTTGTTTCCCCAAGACAGGGTTTCTCTGTGTAGCCCTGGCTGTCCTAGAACTCACTCTATAGACCAGGCTGTCCTCGAACTCAGAAATCCACCTGCCTCTGCCTCCCAAGTGCTGGGATTAAAGGCGTGTGACACCACTGCCCTGCTGAGACTGGGTTTGTTATGGTGGCTTTGTCCTATTTCAGGGACTGAGGGTTTTATTTTGTGTTTTTTATTTTTTAATAACATATTTGTTTGTAACTTTTATTTGTGTGTTTTTCTTCATATTGAGAGCAAGGTTGATTTTTCAGAGACAGAATCATGCTAAATCAGCTTTGGGAAACTGTCACAGAACAAAAACATCACTTTGTTAATTGTTCCGTGATTTTTATAATTGTGTTAGTTTGACTCAGGCATCAGCCTCAGATGAGGTTAAAAAAAAAAAATGGAGAGGGAATGGAGAGAATCAGACCCAAGCTTGTTAATTTTTATTCTGATCATTTCACAGGAAAGCAGAGTGTATATTTTGTGACAAAAGTCAATGGGAAACAAACAAAGGGAACCAATGAATAAGCAGGAAATTCCAAGCAGGATTCAGCACACAGACGGTAGCAAACTCTACCCGGTAGCACCAGCTTTTGCTTGTGCGTGAGTTCCTGTCCCTACAGCCAGGAGCCAAGCACATGCCCCTTCTTGCTCAGTGTTTTCATGAGACTGCTCAACACACCACAGTGTGTGTTTACATAATTTGGAAAGCAGCACCGAGGAGAGATAAGAGTATAGCCTGTGACACATGCAGGCCCTGGAGTAGAGAAGTTGCTCTCCATTCAGCAAGTATTCTTGGTCATGAGACATGGACCAGTGCCCGAGACTTAACAGGATAGCACACAGTCCTCACCCTTCCACAACTTCCACTGCAGAACAGAAAGACAGAGAGCAAGCAAAGAAATATGGATACGACACATATCTGAAGGTGAGTGATTAAGTCCTATGAGGAAGAATAAGGAAGTGTAGTCAGGGTAGGGTAAGTGTCCTTATGGAAAAGTAGTTGAGGGATGAGGGTGACCAGACAGGAGACAGTTTGAGGGACACAGAGGCCAGATCATGTAGCATCTTATTGGCCATGAGAACTTTAGAATGTATGGTGGGCCCTTCATCCATAGTGGATACGTTTTTGAAATCCCCTTAAGACGCTTGGAAAACTGCACAGTCCTGAACCCTAGAGATATGACCCCCCCAATTACATAAAGTTTGACTTATAAATTAGGCCCAATAAGAGAATAACAACTTGGATAATAAAACTGAGCAGTAATAAATGTGTTGTGATACCCAACAAAGGAATGATTTATGTCTTGGGCAACATGAGGCAGGATGGTAGGGGATTTTATCATGTCATGCAGTTAATTTTTTTGTTTGTTTTTGTTTGTTTGTTTTGGTTTTTTGAGGCAGGGTTTCTCTATAAAGCCTTGGCTGTCCTGGAACTCACTCTGTAAACCAGGTTGGCCTCGAACTCAGAAATTCACCTGCCTCTGCCTCCCAAGTGCTGGGCTTAAAGGAATGTGCCACCACTGCCTGGCACAGTTAAATTTTATGAATTAAAGTTTATTTCTGGAATTTTTTCATCGAATCTTTTTGGATCGCAGCTGACCTTGGGCAACTAAAACTTCAAGGAGTGGAATAATCGATACAGTGATGGGAATTTCCCATGTTCAAAATAGATTGTGAAGTCTTTGTAGGGTTTTGACCTAAGGATGCCACTGCCATAGCTTTATTTTAAAGAGAACCATCCTGTATTTACTGCTCTAGAGGGAGTGAGACCTGGGAGACTGGAGCTGACTGAACTCTCATACAATAGCCAACTTTATTCAGAGCATCAGACAATTTTTACTCTGAGGGTAAAGAAGAGTCACATGAATGAAGTATACAATCACCAGCTGCATGTGGCAAGAACATGTTTTTTTTTTTTCATGGAGAAATATCAACAAATAGCAATATCCAACTGTAATGAATAATCTAAAGTAAACTCACTCCTACCATTTATGCCTGGGAAGAGAATGAAGGTACATCCCAAGAACAATTTCATGTTTGTGAAGAAACTGAGACCACACGGCCGTTGTGTTGGTTTCTTGTAGGAGTTGTTTTCTCACTGGCACTCACAGTTCTACCCTCATGACTCCTTTCTTGGATCATGTTCTGACAATCTGGGCTCCTGGGTGGAAAATGGACGGCAGGAGGTTGAGGCCAGAATCAATGGCTAGCACACTGGCTGATGAGATTTGAAAGAAGTGAGGGAGAAGAGATGGAGGGGTATACAAGGTATTGCGTGCCCAGGATGGGAGGTTTTTATCCTGTTTGTGGTCTGAAGGTAGGTAGCTAATGAGGGGACATACTAATGGCCTTTTGCTCCTCATGAACTAACTCTTCACTCCCATCCAGTGTCTGAACTGAACTCAGCTGCTGGTCACCACTCATTCTCCTTGCCTTTATTGGGGCACAAAGCACTTATGGATCCTTTCCCACAATGCACCAGCCGTGCCACCTCAGTGTCCATCTGCTTGCCCCCAGCTATGCTGTGTCACAATCCTCGTTCTTGTTGGAAATCCTGAAAGCATGGCACAGACTCCCTCCCCACTTTGATTTGATGTGGCGAGAGAACTATGGACCTTTGCACAGGGACTGCTTACCCTTAAGAACTCTGCTTCTTCTTCCTCCATTTGTCTGGTTAGAAGACAGAGTCTCCTTGCAGGGCCATGAGCTGTCCTTCAGAAAAAACTGCGTTGCTAGGTGAATCCATTTAAATGCTATAATAAAAAGTAGAAAAGGGACTGAGAAGATTCTCTCTGCCCTTGGGCTCTGGATTCCACAGTTCTGTTATGAACACTAGAGGATGAATGAGATCTATTTTCCTCTCCTTTAGCGTTATTATTTTTTAAGGTTTATTTCATTTATTGTATTTTTAAAAAGGATTTATTCTTTTTAAAAAATGTGTATGTGTGTTTTTCCTTCATGTATTTCTGTGTACTGTATAGGTACCCGCTTGCCTGCAGAGATCAGATAAGGGCATCAGCTCCTCTGGAGACAGAGTGACTGGGATCGAACTCTGGTTTGGCAGCAGGCACCTCAGCAGCTGAGCCATCTCTCTGACCCACTTTCAATTCTGATGTTTTATCTCTGTGATGCCATGACTTCTCTGCTTCCTGTGACACCTGTGGGGGTTCACGGAATCAAAATCAGGCCCCCTCTGCAGGAGCAGTGCACATGTGAGCATTGGGCTTTCTCTCCAACCATGGGCATTCTTGTATTAGCACCCTAATATTCTTCCCTACAGAACAGTACATTAACCGTGAAGGTCATTTATAAGGGGGAGCAACAGACAAAGCAAACACAGCTGGTGTGGTGGAACCCACCTCTAATCGTAGCACTTGGGATTGGGAGTCTGGAGAACGGGCAGTCAAGGCCCAGTCTCTGCCACACAAAATCATAGCAAAGTAAAAAGAAACAAGAAGCCCAACCTCGCAATCCAATGGTCAAAGAAAGCCCCCAGAGAATGCTGCTCACTGTTGTCCTCGACTGAAGATCATTAGCTGTAAGGTTTTAGTCCTTTGAAATTTACTAAGACTATAAGATCAGGTATGATTTATTTTCACAGATTTCCAATATTAATTCAAAAGTATATGCTCTTCGGTTTTTGGGTGACTTAGTTAACAATATTTAGAATTTGTTAACTGTGGGTGTGGGTTGTATCTTTCATATCCTTGTTGATTTTATGTCCATGTTGAGAAACATTACATGTATTGAAATCTCTAAAAATGATTCTTTTTCTTTAAGTGTCATCTTTTTGCTTAAGATGCATTTTGAATTTATGACATCTAGGACACAGAACTACATCTTCTTGGTAAATGTTATTACATTTATGTCTGTTGTAGAGTTTGCACTACTTATCATGGAGATAGTCATTTGTATGATGTATCTTTCCTGCCTTTGCACTTTGAATGTGTGGATTTCTTCATATTTTAGTTGAGATTTTTAGGAGCAGACTGTAGTTGTATTGTCTTTGATTTCTGTCTTTTTATTTGGTGTTCAATTGATTCACATTTGTTGTAATTAGATACATCCTCTCTCTCTCTCTCTCTCTCTCTCTCTCTGTCTGTCTCTCTCTCTCTCTTTCTCTCTCTTTCATATAAGTACACTGTAGCTGTCTTCAGACACGCCCGAAGAAGGCATCAGGTCTCATTAAGGATGGTTGTGAACCACCATGTAGTTGCTGGGATTTGAACTCAGGACCTTGGGAAGAGCAGTCATTGCTCTTAACTGCTGAGCCATCTCCCCAGCCCAGCTTTTACTTTCAATGTACTTCACTTTTTATCCAGATAGGCCTTTGTTTACATAAGCGAACACAGTCATGTGTTTTGTTCTCTAATGGTTTATGGTCCACATGCTCTACGACTGAAGCAAGCATTCTCCACTTTTTAAGGTCAGCATGATCGTACCACTTCCTAGACACGATGGACCTGATAGCACCCTGACTCCCTGTCCCTTTAGTTCTCATTGACAGCTTATTTGCTAGTGTGCATTTTGATCCTACATGTGCCTATCGCCCTGTGGGACTGCTGTTCCTCCTGTGATCTTGTGGATGCCTGTTTACCGTCACCCGTGGATCCCCATCTGCTGGCTCTTCACTTCTTTCCTGGTTTTTGAGCTTTTGACTAAGCTAGTTTTTCTTTTGAGAAAACAGTTTTCTACTGGATTTGAATTGGTTTGCCACTGTAATTTCCTTTGATTTGTCTGATAATATATTTTCTTTTCTTTCTTATTTTTTCTTTTTTTTTTTTTTGTTTTTTTTGTTCTTTTTCTGTTCCTTTTTTGTTTTTTGTTTTTTGGGTTTTTTTTTAGAGACAGGGTTTCTCTGTGTAGCCTTGGCTGTCCTGGAACTCACTCTGTAGACCAGGCTAGCCTCAAACTCAGAAATCTGCCTGCCTCTGCCTCCTAAGTGCTGGGATTAAAGGCGTGTGTGTCCACTGCCCGGCTTACTTTCTTTCCATATTTAAAAATATTGTTTCAATGCCTTCTGGGACCCACCGTTTCTCCTGAGACACAAGCTGTAAGCGTGTGCTCCCCAGCACCCGGAACCCAACGCTTCTTAGACTGTGGCTTGGCTTTTGCATGGTCTCACTGCACAGATGAGCTTTTCCGTAATGCTTTCCTTCTCGGTGCTTGTCTTTTCCTATAGTTTTTCCATTCTTTCCTCCTCTCCTTCTCCTCCTCCTTCCCCTCCTCTTCCTCCTTCTGCTCCTCCTCTTACTCTTCCTTTTTCTTCTTCCTCTTCTTTCTTCCTTTCAGTCTGGTCCTTCCCACTTTAATATCCTCTACTTTACAAATTCTCTTTAAAGGTAAACCCACTGATGACAGTTTCTGCTTTTAGAACTCTTACTTGCTTCTTTAAAAAAAATTCATAGAGCCTATATTTTCAGCTCCTAACCAACATTCATTATCTCTTTATGTTTATTTTGAAACATATTAACAAATATATAAATGATCCTTGAAAGTATAGTCTTGCCAGGCAGTGGTGGCGCACACCTGTAATCCCAGCACTCTGGGAGGAGGCAGAGGCAGGCAGATTTCTGAGTTCGAGGCCAGCCTGGTCTACAGAGTGAGTTCCAGGACAGCCAGGGCTATACAGAGAAACCCTGTCTCAAAAAAAAAAAAAAAAAAAAAAAAAAAAAAGAAAGAAAGTATAGTCTTAAAGACATTAAATATAGTTCTCTTGAGTTTAATTTCTACTAATACCTTTCTTCTAGTCTAGTTTTTATCATTTTCTTAGAGGTTTGTGAGAACTCATTTCTCTTTATTTGTCTGGTTATGTATCTGTGGGTATTAAATGTAAGTATATATCTGTTTTAACCAATTTAAGGGTACAGCTCAGTGCAATTCACAATGTGATATAGGCACCACCCAGACATGTGAGAGTTTTCTCTCTTCTAAGTAGTGACCCTCCCTTTCCTCAGCCGTAGGTAACCCTGGATCTGCTTTCCATCTGTCTGTACTTGTCTATTCTCGATAAAGAATTTAAGGAGAGTCATGCAGTATTTGTTGCTTTGTACCTGACTCATATCACACGGTATATTTTCAAGACTGTTCAGTGCTAACGCAGGGATCAGGATTTCACCTCTCATGGTGCCTGAGAGGAGGTGCTATGTACACTTCTCTGTTTTGCTCATACATTCTCTTGTTAGAAGAAATCTATCTGGATAGTTCCCATCTTTCAGGTATTATTAATAATACCATTATGAATAATAATAGTCACATTAATTGTGTATTCATTATCATGAATGATATTCATAATATTCATAATGTTCAGTAGGATATATGTATATGTTTGAGTCCCTGTTTTTATTTTGGAAAGCATGTACATAGGAGTATATTGACTAAATCATATAGGAACTCTATATTTAAGTACTTCGGGAACAGGAAATTAATTTTATAGTGTTTACTTTTCTATTAAAAATTTAGTAGATTATATGTCATTGGGGCTGCTTGTAAACCAACCCCCAATATATCCTTGGAGAAATGTTTGATTTCATTATAATTGTTACATTTCTTTTCAAGTGTTTGTTATTTCTACCTCTTTGTTGGAATGTCTCATCAAATTTATTTTATCTTTTAATAGGACGTTGGCTGTTGAGTACTTAGAGTTGTTTTTATATTCTGGAATCTTCTTAAATTTGCAAACATCTTCCATGAGTTGCCTTTTCATGTTGATGGTGAAATCTTTGATGATGTGCTTAAGAAACTGTTGCCAAATCTAAGCACATATATTCATAGTCACTGTATCGTCTTGTCCTGTACAATACCTACCAAGTCTATTATTATGCGTTTTTACATTGAAGTATTTGGTGTGATAATTAAGTATAATGCCTTATTTTTGGTTCCAATTGTTCTGGCTGTCTTTTAATTTTTCTTCATGATTTTTTAAAAAATTGTACCCTATAAATAGAATAAGCTAGATTTTTAGAAAGGCAATCTGATTGGCAAACTTAAGCTCATTTTCATATATCCTTTTTATTCCTTTTGGGAACCCAGATTTTTTTTTTTTTTTATTAATCCATAGTGCCATTCTGATTACATCTGGAATTCTATTTCTTGATCATTATGCATATACTTCTGATATTTTAACAACTTCAGTGATTATTCACTTGAAGCATTCAGTGTATTATGTGCTCTCCTGAATTGGGCTATCTCCATCTATGCCCCTGGGCTTGCTTCTTTTCTTGCTAAGAAGGGTCTTTCCATGAGTATTCCAAGGACAGGCTCTCTGTTGTCATATTTCTATGTCCTCATGTCACCGAGAATGTTTTCTCTCTACCTTTCTTCCTTCTTCCCTTGCTCCCTCTTCTGTAAGACACTCTGTAGCCCAGGTTAGCCTTGAACTGTCTGCCAATCCTCCCGCTTCAACTTCCTGAGTGCTAGGATTAAAGCCTGTGGCACCACGTTTAGAAACTTCTACACTTAAATGATAGCCTGACTGGATAAGATCCTGGATGTAAGTTTTCCACCTTGGACTCTCTGATCATAGTTTCCTTATGTCTTCCCAGGGCTGCTGATGAGGAAATTTTCATCATTCTGCTTCTTTTTATACTATCTAGGATCAATTTATACTCTGTAAGCTATTAGAATTATCTCTTAGTCTTCATTTACCTTAAATTTCATCCAAACGAGTATAGGTACTGTTGTTGAAATTATCTAATCCCGATCAGGGGTTTCTACCCTGCCTTTTATCATTTAGTTCTTGATAAAAGACACACACAACCTTTATGTTTACAATGAGTCTTAATCATCACTAGAGTTGGGCAGATATCTACCCTCCGTGCTATTAGAACCTACTTTCCTATTGATAACCCCAAATTATTACTTACATCTGGGCTGCTCTTAACTCCAACTGAACCGCCCTCAGTGTCACTTGTTTTTGGCTCACCAAAACCATGGCAGCTGCTCCTTCCTCTTCCGCCTTCTCCTTGTGGTTCACTTCCAACATCCAAGCCCAGGAACTCTAAAGCCCACCTATGTCTTGTCTGCCCAGAGGCTGGCTGTCAGCATCTTTATTCACCAATCAAAAAAACAAAACAAAACAAAAACAAAAACAAAACAAAATAAAACCAACTTAGGGGCAAGGTCACACAGTGTCACTCGAGTCTATCCATGTTCAGATTCTCTTCTCTCTGGGACAATCAGGTCTTTGAGGCCCAATATTAGCAATTAGAATATAAATAGAATCAGAGCATCCTGTTTCAAAGTATCTTTATTTTTTTAAAATCTTAATTAACCTAGAAGCCCTATGTGAGAAAATTCTACTGGGGGTGTTATACGTTTATTTAGGTTTTGGAAGCTTACTGTTGATCTTCCCAGATATTCAGTTATCCCCATTTCTGTCCGTTTCTGCACTTCTGCACACTACCTCTGAGCTACAGCCCCTGCACTAGTTAGAGACTCCTGCTTGGCACTCTGTATTCCACTCAAATGTAAATCTTATTTAGCAGTTCCCCTGTGTTTATCACATGGGAGGTCTGCTTGGAACAAATGCTGTTGTACTTAATATTCTGTCTCAGCATCCTCCCATCCCCCCTCTGGCTCCTATCCAATTCGTTTACTGAGCTCTTTAATAAAATACTTTCATCTCCAGTGTGATGGTTAATCATGTGTCAACTTGCCCAGTTGTTTGGTCCAATACTTGTCTAGATACTGCTGGAAAAAAATTCTTACAGATGTGCTTAATGCTCTCACAGATATGTTTAATGTTTATCTCAGTTGACTTTCAGAAAAGGAAGTTATCTTTAAAAGTCGAAAGGGCATGGCGGTGCACACCTAGAAGGATATTATCTTTAACTGTGAACATCCTGGGCATGGTGGTACCTACCTTTAATATCAATGGGTGTATCTTGAAACATTCAAGGCCAGCCTGGTTTACAGAGCAAGTTCCAGGCTAGCCAGGACCTCATCGTGGGGCCCTGTCTCAACTCTAACCCCTCAGTGTAGACATTCATTCAGGGATAGCCTTAGGAGTAAAACCTGGGGTTTCCCAGAAAAGACATTTTTTTCTTAAGACTAACAGAAATTCTTGCTGTGTTCTCATCCTAGACTATGAACTTTGAACTCAAGGCCCAATTTCAGCTCTTGTTTGAATTTCCAGCCTGCTAGCAGTTAGAGTTTGGACTTGCCCTTGTGCATAGCCATACGAACAAACTTTAAACTTGTTTGTCAATCTGCACACACACACACACACACACACACACCACAGATACACACATACACACAGAAACATGTGTACACATACACCCACACATGTATACATACTCATACACATTCATACTCACACACATAGACATACACACAGAAACACACACTCACACATGCACACATATACACACTCACACATGTACACACACATTCATTCACACACAGAGACAAACACAGACACATAGAGAAAGAGCAACACATATACATTTACAGAGAGAGAGAAAGAGAGAAGGAGGGAGAGAGGGAGGGAGAGAGGGAGGGAGGGAGGGAGGATCAGCCCTCTGTCTCCTCATGCCCTGAGTACACAGATTTAACCAAATGCAGCTGAAAAGCATTGGGAGGGATAAATAAGCATCACTATTGAATACGTTTGGATTTTCTGCCATTTTATTCCCTAAATAGTAAGAAGAGCAACTAGTTACATAGCACTGTCTTCCTTTTTCATTAAAAGTTGTTACACAGAATAATGTGTGGGGTGCTGGAGAGACAGATGGCTTAGTGCTGTGCAGTGCTCGCTGCACTTCCGGAGGAAGAACAATCATCCAAATCAGGTCAAATAGCCATGGACCGAACTCTCTGAGGCCATGAGCAAAGTCAGCTTGCCTTTACATTTCTTTCTCCATCATTTGATCAAAGCAATGAGAACGTGCCTTTCCCTCCAGTCAGCTCTCTGGTCAGCTCTTGGTTCAGCAGTGCTGGCCAGAGTGAAGCTGTTTCTACATAGATGAGAATACTTGGCTGTGTGCTTTGTATCAGTGTAACGCCTGGGCTGCTCTTGCTGCAGGCAGGAGTCCAGCAGACTGCCCAGTGCAGCCCTGATGCTGTGAGGTAGGTATGTTGGTCTATAGGGAGCAGAAACAGTTTCACCACTTGATGAAACCTTGTAGCTATAAACAGTCAGGAGTGGAAGGGTTTAGAGCAGGCAGCTCATGTGCTGCTTCTCCCTGCTTTTCAAGACTAATGATATCAGTGATAATCACGATCCATATAAAGTGTGATTTGTACAGGGTTATGTGCTAAATGCTTCCTTTTAGGTTATTTATTTAAATCACACCAAAGTGATGGAATAGTCATCATGATTGTGTTAGGCAAATGTCAGATCTGAAAACCAGAAAGATCAATGACTCTATGTTGCACTGAGAGCAAGTGTCTAAGTTGGTTCAACTGACATGGGTGTGTGTGTCCTGTGCTTGACAGCCAGCCCTGTGGCTCTCGAAACTTTAGTTTGAGAGTAGACTGGCCACCACAAGCCACCCCAGGTCAGCCTTGGGGAGACGTGCTTCACTCTCTTGCCAACTGCATACTTAACAGGCCTTCGTCAGCACACGCCTCTGCTTCTGCAAGGTCATGGAGAAACACCGAACAGGCTCCCTTTCTCCTGCAGCCATTATTGGCAGTTTGTTTGTGGCCTCTGGTTTCATTTTCCTGTGGTGATGGACTCAGGTGCATGAAGCAGGCTAAAGGTAGCTACGGTCTGTCCTCAGGTCAGAGAGTGAAATCTCTATTGCCACAACGGAGGCTCAGCAACCCTGCTAAGGATCTGCCTCTCCCGAGCCTTCTGTGTGTGTGTGTGTGTGTGTGTGTGTTTGTGTGTGTGTGTGTAGAAAGCTGCTCTAGGTTTTTCTTTTGGTGTTTGATATTTTCTTCATTTGAGTCTGATGATCCTGAGGCCAAGTTTTAGGTCTGTTTTTATCTATTTGTGCTTTTTTTTTTTTCCAGAAGTAGAAAGAAAGCTTGTCTTCAGCTAAGAACCCTTTCCATCTCTGGGATGTCTGAATTTATGTACAGAATAATGGAATCTTGAACTTTTTATTTATATTATTATTATATTATATTATTTATTTATATTATTTATTTTTTATTTATATCAGTGGAGATATATATTCCTTCCTTTGGCTATTTTGAAGACCTGGCAATACCATTTTGTGCATTTTTTTCCCTCTGAACCATACATTTTACTTAGCCCAAACTAGGTACATTGCCAAACTTGGAGTTGGGCTGTGAGGGCTAGTGGGATTTTATTTCGTCAAATGCATACCCAGTGGCCTCCTCCTGGAACATTAGGATGACTTTTGTTTCAGGTTAGAGTGTCCATAAGAATGAGGAATAGAGAAAAAAGAAAGACAGACAGAAATCCCTCTGGGTCACTTACAAAGAACAGGCCTTCTGGAAACATTGCCTCTGCTCTACAGTGAGGTTGGAATGGATTTTTACTTCATTTATCCTGAAAAATATACTTTCCATCCCGTCTTTCATAGACTCAAGTGACCTAGGAGGCCAGGAGGCCCCAAACGATAGCATCTTGACTCTTCTTTTCCGTAAGAATCACAGTCTTTGTAAACTGGGTCCTTGTAACCGCATTGCTTCTCATGCCCGAGCTAGACTTTCTGACAGATGCAGCTTCAGGAGGGATGATGGGTTTGTCTGGCTCACAGTTTTAGGGGATACGGCCCATCATGGTGGGGAAACATAGCAGCAGGAATATGAGGTGGTTGGTCACGCCGTGTCCCTGGGCAGAAAGCAGGGGAAGATGAGTGCCGCTCCTCAGGACTGTCTTCCTTTTTTTCTTTGTGACTCAGTTCCGGATCTCACTGCATATATCCATGGTAGGTCTCCCTTCTCAGTCAAACGTCTCAAGAGGTTCCCTCAATGGCACACCCATAACTGTGTTTCTGAGGTGACTACAAATCTTATTAAGTTGGTAATCAAGACTAAAACTCTGAAGAGAACATAGAATTGTCAGGGTGGTGACATCTGGGCCTGGCACAGGTTTATGTTGAGTGACTTTTCATAACTTAGCACATGTTGTACTTTTAGTTTTGAGTACTGTTTGCATAAAAGGAAAAGCATGTAGGGTCCATTCCGTGATTTTTCCTCTCAGTTGCAGGGCTCCTGGTTGAACCTCCTCTACAGGTTGAAGCTGACCAATCACCTTGACAACTGAGAAAATCCAAGTAGGCGTTTCAGTATGAACAGAGTACAAACACCCTCACCACGAGACTGCGTGTACAGTGATGTGAATAGAAGCAGCGTTTCAGGGGAAGCGGTATGACTGAGCTTTCTGCTTTTCTTGTTTCCATGGTAAGTCTTTCTAAAGGCTGAAATAACTGTCTCGGCACACACGGGGAGCGGTATGAGGAATGGTGCGGTGTAGCTACCCAGCACCCTCTCTGCAGTACCTCGTTTGATTTCCACAAAATCCTCATGGAATATGTGAGTTTCACCAAGGGTAAACTGAGGCCTGAAGAAGCCAAGCGGCCTGGCCATGATGATGCAGTGAGATGACAGCTACCTCAGCTGTGGTCTGGTGTCTCCACCGTGGTTTTAAGAGGTCAGGTCCAAGTGTGTAACCACAGGTGACATCAACGCTGTCCGCTTCCTGTGCCATTGCTTAATGGGTTGGGACCCACCAAGGACACTTAGAAATGCACGGGGATCTTCAATTCCAACCACTAAGATGGGTAAGATGGGGCCTAGGGCACTAGAGAGCCTGCTGCATGTAAAACTGTTTCACAGTAACAACCACACCATGGCATGTATGCATATATATATATATATATATATATATATATATATATATATATATATATATACACACACACACACACACACACACACCCCAAATGAATATAATATAAAATCCAAAAAGCAAATGAGTGTTCTGAAAAATGAATTTTCCTGCCCACATTTTCATTCAGACCCTGTTCTCATTACAGGAATTAGACTTTGCTCTTGTTGATGTGACCGTCCAACCTGTTCTGCCTGACCACCCAACCCATCCTGGCCTGACCCTCTGACCCATCCTGGCCTGACCCCCTGAGCCACCCTGGCCTGGCCAGCCAGCCTCACTTCATTTGAAGGCTGCCCTTCTGAGAAGTCCATGACTTCCAGTTGGAGGCTAGCCTGGGCCACATATCGAGATCCTGTGTTAAAGAGATTAACAAATCCCTGCAGAGGTGTACCTCACCAAGTGTGTCATACCTGACAGTAACGCTCATCCCCCAGGGCCCTCTGGGATAGGTAGGATTAGTAGATCTACTTGAAGTGATTGTGTGAAGTTTCCAAGACCTTAAGGTTTCTAGGTTATACAGCCTGTGCACATTTGTGTGGGCTGAGGAGAATCTTAGTAGCCGTTGGCCACTCTGACCAGGAAGGCCAAGGACACCATCTACTCAGGCCTATCCAAAGGTGTCTTTGTCTCTGGATTCCTTTTTCTTGTCACCGCGGAGCCCATTATCCATGGTTTTCAGTTCCTTGCAGTGTCCTGGTCTGCTTTGGTAACCACCGTGGAGGATCCTCCTGTGGGGGGAACACATTGAAAGCCTAAGCTCCCATCAAACACCTGGGCTCCACCAAGAGCCACACTGTATCACACTCCGACTGCTCGGCTCAGGTGAGGTGATGGGGGCTCGGAGGATGGCATCCTTGAGGAAGTGACTGGACACAAGATGGCAGATGAGGGTTCCTGCAGCTCTGCAGGGGAGCCGTGTATGCTAGGTGAAGTCAGAGTGAGCAAACTCAGGCCCCAACTCCCCTCTAACTCAGGAATGAGCTGGAGTGAGAAGTGACCCCACAACCAAGCACAAAGAGGCCCCCAAATAAAAACTCGACAGGGTCAATGAGTGCAGTGTGCTGAGCCAAGGCAAGGGGAGAGCCTCACTCACACCGACGCTGTCTTCATATCTCTACTGGTGTTACAGTCATTGTGACTTTTTACTTTACTTGTGATTTTAAAGGAATATTGTATTAAAATAGCACTCATCTTGATCACCGAGTTTTGGCAGCCTTTACTCTTAAGCGCATAGCAAGCACCTGACCTCATGTCTTTTCCTTCACCCACTGCCGGGCTCTCAACATGGCAGGGAAGTATCTTTTTATTTTTTACTTCTTACCTTAAAACGTTTTTTTTTTAAAAGATTTATTTACTTTGGCCAGTTTATTTAGTTTGGCATACCTTTAATCCCCGAACTCAGCAGTGGCAACTTTTGTGAGTTTGAGGCCAGCCTGATCTATACAAACACTGGCCACTCACTGCTATACAGAGAGGGCTACACAGAGTCTCAAATACACACACACACACACACACACACACACACACACACACACACACCACACACACACACCACACACACACATACACACACACACACGCACACATACACCACACACTCCACACACACACACACACACACACACACACACACACACACACCACACACACACACACACACAATGTATATGATGTTTGACCTGCAGGTATGGGCATCACATGTGTGCCAGGTGCAGCGGGTCCAGAAGAAGGCATTAGATCCCTTTGGAGTTATAAATGATTGTGAATCATTGTTTGGGTGCTGAAGACCAGGCCCAGATCCGTCCTTGCAAGAGCTAAAAGTTCTCTCGGCAGCTGAGCCCTCTCTCCAGGCCCCTTAGCATCTTTTCATGAGCTACTCATTTTTCATCTCTCTCAAACCTTTCTGTCTTTGCTTGTTGTTTTGTATCTGTTCACTGTCATGGAAACCTCAGAGGTTTTAACTGGGAAGGTGCCTAACAGACACACATACTTAGGGGTTGCAGTTTGAGAGGCAAATGTAGTCTGAGGTTTCTGAAAATGGAAACCAAGCACGCGGTCACTGTTTATATGTGCAGGCACTGAGCGACACACATTTTAGAAGAAAGTGAGAGATCACGAGGTTAAGGATCACATCTAAAGCAAAGATCTTGGAAGCCAACAGAAATCTCTCTGACCTTCAATCAAGTTCCTTGCTGCTTGTAGAAGGTTCTGGGTCAGGAAGAAAGAGCCAAGTCTGGAGGATAAAACAAACAAACAAACAAAACCCCAAACGAAAACAAAACAAAAGGAGATAGGGAAGGAGGGGACGTATCAGGACAGTCACCCTCGATCCTTTCTTTGCCTCTCACCACCCACATCCAGAGAGGACAAGGTCTGGGAAATGCACGCCAGTCGAGACTGGAGATCAGAGCTAAGGAAAGGTGATCCAGGCAAGCCTCTGCCTGCACCACACTGAACTCCGTTCAGGACTTCTGCTTAAATGAGATTTTAATCTGAGCAGCAATGGGCATCCTTTGCACTATTAAGCAAGCCTGTACTAAGTATGACAACATGTTCATTCACCAGCAGCTCCCAAATGGGAGAGCAGTTTGGCAAATTGTTCTAAAAGTCACGCAGGGACAAGGGCACTGTTAAAGAGGAAGTACAACCCCGGAAACCCTTGGTTGACATTTTGGTTCCAAAAATTACTTCGCCTTTCTGAGCCCATTCGCTCTGGGCATGCTGATAAGAAATCCTTCCTTGTGGGGTGGTATAAAGAGTAAAGGAAATGATGTCTACAGCGCCTAGCATGATACTGGTAGATGAGAGAGCCATGGGGGAGGGGTGGGGTAAGGGTGGGGGAGGGTGGGGGAGGGGGAGGGTAAGAGTGAAGTGGGGATAGGTGGGGGTGAAGGGTTAGGGGAGTGGGGCAAGGTAAGGGTGGGGTTCGGTGAGGGGGTGGGGTAGGGTAAGGGTAGGGTGGGGGTGGGGCGGGGTTGAATATTTTTTTCCGTCTGTTTCCAAGTTTTCCTTTAGAGGTTAGTCAGCAGGCACAGACAGAAGGGTGAGAGGTGGCCTCTCGTAAACCCGCTAATCAGTCACAGATGACCCTTGGCATTGCTGCCTGATTGCAAAAGCACAGGCTTAAACATGACACATGATAAGGAAATGGTGTCAAAACCACGATTCCTTTAAAGCATGCAAAGCACTTTACATGTCCTCTCAGTGACAGCAGTGGAACCCCAGACAGGGACTGTCATGGTCCTGTTCAAAGGAGGAAAGAAATCTGGAAAAGAGCAAAGATCTACTGGGACCTGGGACCTTGCGCTCCCTTCCCCTGCCTGCTCTGACCTGTGACCCACACAGCAAGCTGAGCCCGGAGCCTCAGAGCGACACCTTCACAAAGCCTCGTATTTATTTATTGTAAGAATGTAGAGTTTTCCAGGAAAAGCTTTTAAAAACACATTCCTGGAACAGCAACTTCATGCTGTTAGAATTAACATACTTTCAGTAGAGCTTCATGCCAGAGCTTACAGAGACCTGTTGAAATGTGTTAATGGTTTGTCCCTAATCCAAGGATCACACCCCCAGTGGTTTCCTTTCTTCCTTCTTTTCTTCCTCTTCCTTATCTATCTGTTAGAGTGTGCTTTGTCCATTTCTAATTCTTGCAAATCCAAGTGAACCTGTGTTGGCTGGCGATTTGTGTGTGAGGTCTTGTCCGCTCTGAAGCACCACTATATTTTGGAACTACTACCCTGCTCTAAGTGAGTCTGTGTTGTGTGAAACAGTAGCTCTCAGGAGGAGCTTTGCCCATGCTGACACCACTTTGCAAAGGGACATCTGCCTCCATTTTGAGTATAAACACAGGGGCAAGATGATTGCATCTTGTGTATAAAGAAAATAGCAGCATCTGTCCAGTTAAACCACTGGGCACAGACTGGCAACTTATGGCTTCAAGTAAGAAGGTATCACCCATAAATTTACAAAAGGAGGCTGGGAACACAGAGGGATATGGGTATATGTAAGCTCGTGGAAAACCAGCTCTTCAAATTTATTGGACAGGTCAGACCAACAAGAGATGCTACAGTCTCACTTGGACAATTTAAAAGAAAGGTCACCTAGCACATAGATGGCAATGGTGCCATGAACCTGCCATCTGACCCCCATGTGTGTGTGTGTGTGTGTGTTGTATGTGTGTGGTGTGTCTGTGCACTCATGAGTTCAAATATGTATGTGAGTGCATGTTAGAGTGTGTGTGTAAGTATGTAGTACGTAGTATGTGGTATGTGTATATGTGTTTATGTGTGAAAGGGCTAAAAGGCAGAGAGAACTCTAAACTGTCTCTGGGGTTTCAGGTCCACATGATCCCTCCTGCTTGATGTGGTCCACTTGAAATGCCATCTGTCTGTCCATCTGTCCGTCTGTCTGTCCGTCTGTCTGTGTCTGAATAGAATGGGAGCCAAGTCCTCTTCTCTGGTTCTGTGACTCAGAAATGTGGAGGGTTGCATCTGTGGTTAAGATCTGTAGCTCAACTTTCCTACAAGTCAGCTTCTTAGTATCCAGCCCTTTACTCTGTGTACCTGTATCCTCTGCCTCTGAACTTTGTAACCTTTCCTAGTCATTACTTCTCTCTCTCTCTCTCTCTCTCTCTCTCTCTCTCTCTCTCTCTCTCTCTCTCTCTCTCTCTCTCCCTCCCTCCCCCCCTCTCTCTCTGTCTTCCTCCCCCCCTCTCTCTCACACATACACACACACATACACACACACTAAATGGCAACATATGATTTCAGAACAAAAGAATCTGAGATGGTCATTTACCATGCTACCAAGGGAACTGGGATTACTCGGTAAATTGTTGCAAACAAACCCGACATAGCTTGTGAGTTTATTAGTATTCAATACACTTTGATCCTGTGGAAAGGCACAAATGTGCTCTCAATGTTTCTGACTCAGCACACCCACAGCAATTCCAGAGGCTGTGCTTTGACAGCACTAACTTCATTTTGATCTTTCTTGTGTACTACAAAGTATTCCTGAGCCAAGTAGATGGCTGGCAGTCACTTTGTCAAGTGACAGTGATGAGTGGCAAGTGACTGATGTGCTACATTGACAATGGAGTACAAATAAGCTAATGAGAGAGTTAATATCTAGGCTCTGTCTGTCCCCCCTAAAATTGACAATTGGAACTGAGATAACATGTATTTTAAGGCCAAGAAAAATATGCAAGATGGTTGAGCCAGGTGTCCCTTAGCATTCCTGGATGCGCGGTTGCCTGTTAGCCAAAGGCGCTTGCACATAAGCAATTAGTTACTAAGTTTTATCTCCCCTTCTTCCAAGAAATAAAACTCTGATGTTTCCTGTGTTCAAGTGAGTGGCCTTATCAGTTACATCTGGGGTTGCCAAGGTCTTGCCTGTCTTATTCTATTGTGCCTATGTCATAACATCCCACCACAGAGCGTCACTGGGACCACACATCTCAAAGACGTCAGAGTGCCACTCTAGATGATCCATCTATTGGTGGCTGCTCTGCCAGAATTCACTCTAAAGATCTTCGGCTTTTTTAAAGATCTTCTCTGGCGTTTCCTTCACATCGCTGTTGTATGTGGGACACCAGGTGGGGTCCTTTGGAGTGTCATTCAGCAAACTTGTAGGGCTTACCTATATCCATATCCCCATGTTTCTCCAATCTGCTTTGGTAAATGTATGGATATATCCTTTTGGTCTCTTGTGCCATTTGGACAGTTTCTTTCTAATTGCACACACAGCGTTCCTAGGACTGTGTGTTGTAATAGTTTTCTTTTAGTTCTTCTTGTTTGTATTTTCATAGATTATTTTTCACCAGTTCTTGCTTATTCTACTCTTCTGTAGCTTTCAAGAAATGAGTTCATTCGGACAGTATTTTCCCATCAAGTTGTCTTGTTATTTGACTAAAGGATAAAAAGGTTAGCTATGGGTAGCCCATGCCTGTCTTTTGACCAACAGGGACAGAGTCGGAGTACAGCTCTGGAGAGAGCTGGACAGGAAGTGAAGAGACAAATCTCAAGCCAGGAAAGCAAGGTCAAGGTCAATCTCTGACCTTCAGCAAGCACACACACACACACACGTACATGCACACGCAAACACACATGCACATGTGTACCTACATACATGTGAACATTCGCAACTCACTCTTCATTTGATGGTAGCCTTTCTTCCAGACGACACTCAATGTGCAGACACAGTGGATGTTAAACTCATCTGCTGGATGAGCAAGTCAATTCATCTTGTGTCTGAGGACAGTAGGAGGCAAGACCCAATCAAGTCAAGTCCCCGAGGTAGGTGGGTTCGGCTTGACCATACCATCCAAAGAGACAGGGGCAACACACTGAACCTGCGGCAAGGTGTCGGTCTGTAACTGGCACCAAAACCACCATATCTTTTGAACTGTAATTCTCAAATCCCCTCACAAATGCTTTGATTTTTAATCAAGATCTTTGCCTGGCAATTAAATACTTATGTGTAAAGATTTATATGCATTTATTCAACGAGCATGTTTGTAACAGGTGCTATACTAGAAGCAAACCTCCTTAAGCCAGTGTGACTCAGCAGGTATACGGATAGTGGATCCAATCATGAGAGCCACACTAACAGGCTGGGCAGAGGTCGCCGCTGCCTCTATGAGCCAAGTATAGAGCAACCACCAAAACACGCTTAAAATTTTAGGTACATATCAAACTCCTGTATCCTAAGAAAAATAATCTTTTTAAAATTAATTTATTTTTTTACTTACTCATTCTTCCTCCTGCTCACTGCCCTCCTCCCGGTCACCCCCTGCTACAACCCTCCCCCACCTTCCCCTCTTCTTCTCCTTTGACTGTGTGGGGGCCCTCCAGGATATCGCCCGACCCTGGCACTTCAAGTCTCTGGGAGGCTAGATGCTTCTCTCTCCCTTGAGGCTAGACAAGGGAGTCCAGCTAGAAGAACAGACCCTACAAGTAGGCAACAGCTTTGGGGACAGCCCCCACTCCAGTTATGTGGGACCCTAGCTGCACATCTGTTACATATGTGCAGGCAGCCTAGGTCCAGCCTGTATATGTTCTGTGGTTGGTGGTTCAGTCTCTGGTTGACTCTGTTGGTCTTCCTGTGGAGTTCCTGTCCCCTTAGGGGCTGCAATCCTCTCTCCTATTCTTCCATAGAGTCCCCAAGCTCCATCCACTGTTTGGCTGTGGGTATGCCTCTGACTGAGTCAGTTGGTGGGTGGAGCCTCTTGGAGGACAGCCATGTTAGACTCCTGTCTGCAAGCATAACAGAGTATCATTAATAGTGTAAGGGATTGGTGCTTGAACATGGGGTAGATCTCAAAAGAACAATAATTTTAACAACTAATATGACCACAATCTTAGGTATCTAAAACCGCTTCACATTAGAGTAATAGTTCCCAACCTTCCTAATGCCACGACCCTTTAATACAGTTCTCCATGCTGTGGTGACCCCCAACCATAAAATTATTTTTGTTGCTATTGATAACTGTAATTTTACTACTGTTATGAATCATAATGTAAATGTTTGTGTTTTCCAAAGGTTTTAGGTGACCCATGTGAAAGACTCATTCACCCTTTGAAGAGGAGGTCACAACCATTGGTTGAGAAATGCTGCATTGTAGGATCACATTGAATGCAGTTCCTATAAGAATCCAGTGGGAAAAATAGATACTATTTTTATGGTTTTCAGTTCATGGATGAGGGCCTAGAGAAGCTAAGTGATACTTCGTTTCCTTCTGTGGTGATCACATCAGCCCTTGTCTGTTCACATGGTTAGCTCAGCAAACATTTGCATTCTGAGTACGTCTTCTACTGCTACTTAAAAGGGGTCTTTTGGAGACTCTGATCAGCGTGTAGACTGTGTGAGGGCCACAGGCGTAGTTTAGTATTCTTGAACTCATTGTTGTGCATCAGGCTTGGAAAGTAGTATCTTCATATCATTGTCACCGAATTCCTCTTAGGTGACTGCTGCTGTTACGCCCATCATACAGAGGAGTAAATGGAGACACATAGAACTTGTACTTGTCACAATACAACCATAAATAAAGACCTAACTAATAAGTAGCAAAGCTAGGGTAGCTGGTAAGACATTGGCTAGGCCTACCTCATGGCAAGCTGCTCCTAATAGGGCAGCTCTGTCAGCCATATACACTCCTTCATCTCCCTAGGCACAGTTGAGAGCTCTACCTACTCATGGTGGCCTGGGCTGAAAGCTGTGGAGTGGTGTGGAGGCTTTTCTGTGAGAACAGCAGCTTGTGGTCATTCTGGAAGGCACAAGATGGAGTGGGAAGATTTTTTTTTTTTAATCTCTAGGTGAGTAACTTGCTTTATACATAGATCCAAGATTTGGTTTGATTGATTAAAAAAAAATTACTGTCACTCAGGGGTTTAAGGCCAATGTGAGGGACCTTTATCCAAGGTTGAATGGAGCAGGCCTGATGCTTCAGATTTAGAGAATAGTTTTCAAGGTTGCACTGCAAACCATGTTATGGTCTTCGGGACAGCAGTGATGCCTGGTAAGGGGTAGCTTTGGCCACTTGAATTCAGTAAAGATTAGGTGGTAGAGATATCCAGGAAGCTGGCTGACTGGCTAACAGCCGACATGCCTTCCTCTGTCCTGGACTGGCTAAGTCCTGTGAAGTGAAGGGCATATTCAACAGGAGCTCCAAATGCTGCTCGACCTCAGCAGCCAGCAGAACCAAGAAAGCCACGTGGAGCCTGGCTGGCACTGAGATCTGGGTGCCGAGCTGAGTGGCTCAATCCCCAACTCCCAGCTGAAGCTGGCGTCAGGACCCACCTGAAGGAGCATGTGCCGGGAGCTCCGGGGGTTGTCAGTTCTGGGAGTAAGCCTCACGGTGTGTGCTTCCACAGAAAAAGGCCCCTTCCCCCATTTGGTCTGGCAAGAGATGGCAGGACACCTGGTCCTTGGGGAGGGGAGGGAGGGATGTGGGGCATAGGTGGGGAGTAGTGCCAAGTGGGCAGGAGGGAAGTGTGTGTTGAACGGGGAAGGAAAGGAAGAGACATTGGAACCTGTAGCTCTGGCCACCAGCATCCTAGAAACTGAAAGTCAGCTAGCTGTGACATTTGTTCTTGTACTATCGGCCTCATAAAAGGGCACACAATTGGGACAGGTAACATAGGAAGCTCAAAGGAAACCAATATAACCATTAGATTTCCCAGACTGAGGCGAGCTTTAAACAGTGAATTGAAGGGTCACCCCACAGTGGATGAAGCTGTGAGATGGGGAGCTCATCTGACATCTGTGAGCTCTTGGGTTTGACCCCCAGCAATGAAGATGAAAAAAAATCTAGGATCAGTTATGTACTTGATGTTCTAGACCTATCTGGAACTTTTTCTTATTGTCTTGAAAGGGTTAACTCAGGAACTTTGGAAAGGTCATGGAATACTCTCCCCAAACCCCCCAAGAAGGGCAAGTGTTCCCCCTCGCAGAAGAGAGAGGCTAAATTACATCCTTAGACCACAGGGAGGTCCCTGCGGCTAGGAAAGGCCCAGAGTCTGTTGGCCACCTACCTCATCCCCTAACGACCAATTAGTTTAAAGGTAACACTGTTCTGCCAGTCACATTGTGCCTAATGGTGGCTGCCCTAAGAACTGTATAAAAGACCCGTGGTCGTTCTGTCTCCATGTGCAGGGCGGCCCCAGTATGCTTAATATTAAATAAAAATCCTCTTGCTTTTTGCATTGATTCCTGTCCCTGTGTGGTTCACTCAGGGGGTCTCTCTGGTAAGTTAAGACTCCCTCGAGTACTCCTTTGAGTACTCTCCTTCACTTATTTCTAATACATAATAAAAACCTACACATGAACAGATAAGTATAAACAACATCAATGTTTGTATTTTTCCTGACTATAAAATAATGCTTACTTTAGAAAAATTTAAAGTATACTTATGCAGTCATAGAAAAAATTGTCTACAGATTTATAGCAGCTATCACAGTTTTATATTCAGATTTCTAGAATTACCGTTAGAGGTGTGTGTGTGTGTGTGTGTGTACAGTTATGTTTATATACAGTGTGTGCTTGTTGCTTATGTCTGAATGTTGCTGGCATGCTTCTATACCATCATTTCAAACAGCTGCTTGCAGCTTCTCTGGATAGACCTATCACCATTTTGTGTTGCTGAATATATGTTTTTGTGTGTGCACCTGTGATCACGTCAAAAGACAGGCTCAGGAGTCATCCTTAAGAACGCTGAACATTTCCTTTAAGACAGAGAGAGTTTCATTGACTCAGAACTTATCCACTAGGCTGGATCAGGCAGTGTCAGAATCCTCCTGCCTCTGCATCTTCAGTGCTGGGGTTATAGGTGCATCAGCTTTTACACGGGTGCTGAGGATTGAACTGACGTCTCCATGCGTCTTTGACAAGCACCCACTCACTGAATGACCTCCAAAGTCCCTGTATCACAAAGTTTGGAATGATTTTCCTGTTGTCAGGGAGAATGTTTCCATTTCCAAACTGCTATACGCAGAACTGCCGTGGACTACCTCGTAGAAAACTTTTCTTCCACCTGTTTTAAAAGAGAGTTCCAACTGGGCTCTTTTGAATTTAGATTAAATCTGGGAAGGAATTTCAGTTTGCATCTGGACTTTTAGTTACTTAACAGGGGCCAAAGGTCGTCCCTTGGAGCCAGTGCTATGGCTGCTTCCAAAGTTAGCCTGGTTTTAATGTCGATTAATAGAAAATGTGTCCAGGCCATGTATGGAGAGAGGTGCAAAGATACAAGCGGACCAGCAAATGGGAGTTGTAGTTCTTTAGGATGATATAGGGCTCGTCCGTGTTTGTAAAATGAAGTCTTTTTTTCCCCTAGTCACAGTGAGCCAAAACATTGGAAAACGCAAGCCAGCAAAGGATTGGGTTCCAACACAATGGAATTCTACAAAGGAAGTTAGGGTCCCTCCTTGGGGACTGAGGCTTCATCTTGCACATTGTATTTGGTGCTCGACTTCCATTGTAGAGGTTGCTTCTTGAGTACATGTGACAGCGAGAGCCCCGGCCACCACATCTTTATTCAACATAGGACATGTTTGGTCGATAAGCAGTTTAAATATCAGTGCATTTATGAACAGGGGCAGATCGTACTGCCTCTTGACATCTCTGGTTAGCATCCAACCTCCGATAACTGAAGAATTAACACAGTTCCCAGCAGGATCATCACTGTGCTCTAAGAGTGATGTTAAATATGGTTAAAAACACCTCCAATTTTAGGTAGAAGGATGGGAAAGACAAGCAAATGATGGTCTCTCCTCCCAGGTAAGTCTGCCTTTATAGTCTTTCCCAGAAGCACTCGCTTCTCAGCTGCTATTTACAGCTCACTGGCAGCTGCTTCCTGCAGTGCATGCTGGGTAATGTAGTTCCCTAGCTATCTAGTTTTATTCTTTCCAAGAACATAATAATAGCGTGAAGTTCAGAATTATGAAGATTAAGCAACGAAGCAGAGGCACTGAATAAGAAAAGAGCAGCTTATACACAGGTTTAGCAACATTTGTTGTGGCTGCAGAGGAGGAGGAGGCCGTGTTTTATACCTCAGTATGAGTAACTGTAAATCAAGACATTTGGGGACATTTTCCCATTATAGTTTTTCCTTCTCTTTTGTCCCCTCCCTCTCTGGTTTGGGACCGGACGTGGGGGTGGAAGGAGAGGAATGTTCCCTCTCCAATAAGAAAGAATGAGCTGCTATTTCTAGTTGCCAGGAAAAGCCATGGTAATTCTGTCGAACAGCCTGAGAACACACCTCTTAAACTGGGCGTGGTGGCCTTACCTGCAACCCCAGCAATCAGGAGGAGCAGGGAAGACGACCTTAAGGTCCAGCCTGTGCTATATTTAGTAAGGCCTTGAAACTAACCAAGCTGGGAATACAGCTTTCTTTTGGGTAGAGCGCCTGCCTAGGATATTTAAGATCCCGAGGTTAATCCTCAGCACTGAAGGAAAAAAACCAAAACCCGAAGCAAAACACTTCTCCAAACACAACCCACAACAAACAAACAAACAACTGTCAACTAAAAAGGATCCCCTATTTAAAACAAAAACAAATACCTCTGCCACCCCCGCCCCAGCCCCAGCTAGTAGGAGTATAAACAGAAAGACCATTTGATAGTATTTAGCAAAACAGAAAATTCACCCACCATTTGACCCAACAAGTCTACTTCCTGTAGTCTATTCTAAGAAATTGCCCTTTGCCCGTGTGAATGTGTTCACACAAAGATACCGATTGTCCTGCAGGCTTCAAAGAGACACCCATCAATAGGGGGTTTGTTACTCCACTTTGTGGTATATCCATTCTGAGACAGGCTTACTGTATAGGCATCCAAGAATCTACAAACCATCTAGAGACTCAGCAAGCTATACAGCTGTTGGAAGGAACGACAAGTGACGGGGCTTTTGAAGGAGTGTCTGAAGCTATGCCTGTGTGGAAGGGCCGGGCAGGACCCACGCTGGCAGCCCTGGGAGGCAGTGGGAGGAGCTTGAAAGGACTCTTCAACCTCCCTCTCTATGTTGCTTAACACTTTCAACCAGAATGTGTTCATGAATTATTTATGCAATTAAAAAACTCCCGTTGACAAACCTGTAGAGTCTGCTGGAGCTGGCGGGCTGGAGTGAAGCATCTTCTAGGAGTGGCAGATGAAAGATTGTTGCATTTTCAGCACGGCTTAAAAATAATGCGTTAAAATGAATGTAAATAACTTTTAATGCTCGCATAAGGAGCACTGCCAAGACTCAGCTGCTTCCTGCTGTATGGCAGCGCCATTCTGGGTACCAGACATCTATTAACTTGTTTAATTTTTATGACAAGTTTGGCATTGATGCTATTGTGAGTTTTTGTTTAATTGATGGAGAAACTGAGGCACAGGGAGCCGAAGTAGGTTATCCACAGCAACACAGACACTCAGGGGGAGGATGGGGGCTTGGAGCACAGGGTGGAAGCCCTTGCTTGGCCACGAGCACACATGCCCCTTGGGTGACAGAGTTCTGGGATGACAAGGTCTGAATCACAACTTCCCCCGGCTCCTCCTTAGCCATGGTCCAGAGCAGAAGTGAGAGTTGGAGAAGAAGCAAAGCTTGAATCAACTGCTGCTACCCTGACCCTTGACCCCTGACCCCTGACCCCTGGCTGGTTTGCACTACTGGCCAAGTGGGAGCCACTCTAAGGCTTCATCTTGCTTCTTGCGTCCTCCTGAGTGATCAGCTGATGCCCAAGGATAGAAGTGTCTTGCTCCATTCCTGGCAATTACCACAGGCATGCTGTACTATGGTTTTTCAGTATGTATACATATTTTATATGTATATATGTATATAGAAGGAAGGTGGAGAAGGCATAAGAGTTTCCGAGGAGACCCTGTGTAATCAGGGGTGGTAGAGAAAGACGCAGAAGACAGAGGACAAGACCTCTTCAAACATCTCACTAATCCGCCTCCTCTGGGCTTGCCTGGATGATTGACAATGGACTTGGGAGGTCTGGAGTTCTCACTGGTGTGCAGGGAAGGACAGAGGATGGTTGAGTCCTGACTGCCTGAGAGCAGCTGGAGATGGTTTTTCAGCTCAGCCTGGTCTCGGTACCAGGGAGGGCTTTCTGGGTGGGGGACAACCTGGACGGAGAGTGGTCATTATTTCCTGCAGCCATTCAACTGTGGACTCATCTGGGTCTTGCCTTGGTCCCTGTCATTGTTATGCCTTTTTTTTTTCTTTAAATAAGGGACTTCAAAGACCTTCGACAGCTTCCTTCTTGTAACTATCCACTGTCTGCCTCACTGTCTTGTTCCTTTCTGTGAAAGTTGCCCGGGTCTGCATTTGCTGAGCAGCACATTAGTGATGTGCTCTAATGGAGAGCTGTCTCTGTGTCACCTCCCCCACACTCAGCCTCCCGAGGCCTTTATTACAGAGGCAGAGGGCTGCCTATGTAGGAATTGCCCTACAGTGCCAGCAAGCATCTGGGAAACATTGCTGTGTTCCTGAGTGGTCTCAGCCTCTCCAGGGAATGACATATGCCCCACCCTGGCGATGACATGTGTGACTTGCAATGGCACTGGAAGTGACAGGCTTCTATGTAGAAACTCCCAGAGCAACTGTGGTTCTGCATTTTTTCCTTGCTTGTGCAGATAAGGGGTGTGCCTCTCTGTCTGCTTCCAGGGGTCTGACAGTCTTTAGTTACAATAAGCACAGAATGGGAGCTGGGGAAATGCTTGTGACTCGAAGCTGCTAAGATTTGAGGGGCGTTTGTGGAATGATCTAGTAAGTCTGCAAAGGCAATACAGACTACAACGTTTCACCCCCCCAAACAGCCCTGGGGACAGCATGCACACGCCATTCCAATATTTAAGGTTTCCCCACCTTACAGACACAGCCTGCATATTTCATAGTCATATGGAGATCAGAAAAAGCAAGGTAATTAATAGGGGATTTTATTCTTGCCTGTTTAGGGAATCTTTTTAAAGATTAAAAGATATCTAAGTACAACTCTGACTTAAATTCTTTCTAGCCTCCCTCTCATTCTTCTTTTACCTCCCCTTATCCCCAAGCCTGAGCGCCCAGGATTTCCCTCATTTCCATTCCAGATCACCTTTTCCCCCCAATGGGGTGGGGGAGGGGGATAAGGTGATCTCAGCTAGGAATGGTGGTGGTCTATATCTATAAGCTCAGTGGTAGGTGTCTGAGGCAGGAGGATTGTGTTCCAGGGCAGATAATGCTACATAGTGAATGAGACTGTCACAATGGACAGACAGACATCACTGACAAGACTTGTCACGGAGCTCCATGTCTCCTCTCTAGGCTGCACAGATAGTGACTGCCACTGCCATGGGCCCTGGGAATTCCAAATCTTGGCTCAGACTGGGTGACCAGTTCAGCTCCAATCCTAGAAAACAGCAATCATCTTTCCTTGAAGGGAGAAAGAAGAGAAAACGGGTTGGTGCAAATCTCTTTGATGGATCGGAGGAAGGACAGAGCCTGTGCCCATCCCACGTTAGTATTTGCCTGGGTATATTCACAACCATGAACTTGCATTGTGAAATCTGTGCTTAATGTTTTAGATCTAATTATCTTATGATTATTACTTTTTTGTTAATGAAACCCGATTAAATAATAAAAGCCCCATTTTATAGTGCAACACTGAAAAGTGAACTTGACAAGAGACACAAGTCGGGGCTCCGATCTGAGTCGATGGAAGTCCACATGTTTACCTCACCTTCATCGTGTGTGTGTGTGTGTGTGTGTGTGTGTGTGTGTGTGTGTGCACATCCCAAACATGTGCAGGAAGCCCTTCCGGTCTGGCCTCTGGTCATTTGCTTAGCCATATCCTCTCTCATTTGCTTCCTAATCTTTTAAAAGAGACTCCCTCAGGGTTCCAGTCCTGGAGGAGGGTAGGGTCTTTTATGCCCCCCTCCCGCCCCCACATTGGTGTGAGCAGAAATGCTGATCTCTTGCGACTTTTTTCTTGAGGCCCTGACCAGCTCCCGTACATCCTTTTGCTGCATCTTCTATTTCCCAGGTGGCTCCAGGCCGTGACCTAGAGTTTATTCGGTGAACATTTGTCTAATGAATGGGCGAGTGCTGTTGATTTCTTCTTTCCATATTGAATGGCTTGTCTGGTTGCTCTTACTCTCCAGACATGCTTCCTGAAGTATAGTTTCAGACTTTCTCTGCATGTGATACATGGCGTCATGGAGGTAAGACCTGTGAGTTCTTCCTTAGTGCCTGGCATTTGCCTTTTGCATTTTTTTTTAATTTTTTTTATTCGATATATTTTTTATTTACATTTCAAATGATTTCCCCTTTTCTAGACCCCCCCCACTCCCAGAGAGTCCCGTAAGCCCCCTTCTCTCCCCCTATCCTCCCACCCACCCCTTCCCACTTCCCCGTTCTGGTTTTGCCGAATACTGCTTCACTGAGTCTTTCCAGAACAAGGGGCCACTCCTCCTTTCTTCTTGTAACTCATTTGATGTGTGGATTATGTTTTGGGTATTCCAGTTTTCTAGGTTAATATCCACTTATTAGTGAGTGCATACCATGATTCACCTTTTGAGTCTGGGTTACCTCACTTAGTATGATGTTCTCTAGCTCCATCCATTTGCCTAAGAATTTCATGAATTCATTGTTTCTAATGGCTGAATAGTACTCCATTGTGTAGATATACCACATTTTTTGCATCCACTCTTCTGTTGAGGGATACCTGGGTTCTTTCCAGCATCTGGCTATTATAAATAAGGCTGCTATGAACATAGTAGAGCATGTATCCTTATTACATGCTGGGGAATCTTTTGGGTATATGCCCAGGAGTGGTATAGCAGGATCTTCTGGAAGTGAGGTGCCCAGTTTTCGGAGGAACCTCCAGACTGATTTCCAGAGTGGTTGTACCAATTTGCAACAGAGTTAAACAAAGAATTCTCACCTGAAGAACATCGGATGGCAGAGAACCATCTTAAAAAATGCTCAACTTCATTAGTCATTAGGGAAATGCAAGTCAAAACAACCCTGAGATTTCACCTTACACCAGTCAGAATGGCTAAGATTAAAAATTCAGGAGACAGCAGGTGTTGGAGAGGGTGTGGAGAAAGAGGAACACTGCCTTTTGCGTATTTACCATATGAGATTTTCTATCCTCATCATCTCTAACATATACCACTTGTGGGTTTTTTTTTTTTTTTGATAAAAAATGGGTCCTGTAGGTTCATATATTTGAATGCTTGGTCTCCAATTGGTGGGACTATTTGGGAAGGATGTAGGAAGTGGGCCGCTGGGGATGGACTTTGAGGTTTCAGAATCCCACACCATTCCTAGTTAGCTCTCTCTCTCTGCCTCCCGCTTGTGGGTCAGATGTAAGCTCTCGGCCACTGCTCCAGAGCTATGCCTGCCTGCCTGCTTCTCGTTATGATGTCAAGAATCCTCAAATTAAATGCTTTCTTTTATAAGAACTGTTACTATCATAGCAGTAGAAAAGTAACTAAGACATACTTTCTTCTTGTTAATAAAAACCTTAAACATTCCTTATTTAGGAGACCCGGTTCCCTCTTTATGACTGTCAGGATAGACAGGTTGCACACAGAGATGATTCATCAAGAACGTCTAAGGATGGCTGACGACTTCTGGCTCCTGCCCTGCTCTCCATCCTCTTGCCCTGATCCCCTCTACTGCCAAAGTCCTCCTAAAAAGAGAGACCTTTGACCTAGCAGTTGTTAGTGGGTGAGGGGTTAGTTTGGGGTGGATACACAGGTGGATGTAGCCTGGTACAGATTGAGCAGGCTTAGAGATTGTCCAGTAACTCATCTGAAGATTCATCAGAGGTCATAAGGTGACACAGAAAGGTCAAAACTATTCTAGAAGGACACACTGTTTATGAGATGTTATTATTATTTTTAAAGATAATTGTTTGCTCAGAAAACTGAGAAAAAAATTCTTCTTGGTCTCCTCCCCTCCCCCCACACTGCCCAAAAGTCTTTAGTCTATGGAGCTGCTGTGGAGGTAGGGAGTGTTGGGTGGGGCAGTGCAGGGCCCCAGAACTGAGTGTGGGTACCCGAGGTAGCCTGAGAGAAGAAGGCCGACCTCAAGTTATGATCTTGTAACGTGTGTCCCGTGACAGGGCTGCAGGAAAGCCTCTTATATTGGAAGGTGGACAGTGACTGCCGTGCTTGATGTCTTTTTGGCCAGTTCCTTCTCGCCTGCAGGACACAGTGTCCTGACCTTCCCTCCAGATCTTCGCCAATGAAGAGTTTCCAAGTCTAAGCGGTTTTCTGAGGCCAAAGCCCAGGCTGCCAGATCAGCGTCTCTGCTTTGCTCCTTCCAGCACCGCGGCTCCTCAGTCGAGGGGGCCGTGCACACCCGCTTTCTGCCTCTGGACACGCAGCTCTTGATCTTCTGCGCTATTTTCAAAGGAGTCTCGAAGGGTCCTGTTGGGGAGAGGTGAGTGCGTACCAGGCATGTGATTTGTTCCAGAAACAGAAAGCATGGAAGGACAGTCTGAAAACACCAGTCAGCAAAAGGTCAAAGGTCAGGATGCAGGTGATTGATTGGAGTGTGAAGCCCAGGATTCCGGACTACACACAGGCGAGGACCAGTTAGAGGATGGGAGGGAGTGTCTAGTGCCACTCAGAGCGCATGCAAGATGGGAACGTAAGTCCTGCCTTCTGAGTTCAAGACTGCTGCTCTGCCTGATACCCTGTGTTTAATTTCCCTTTGGTCACTTCAGTGGTTTCCTGCCCAGTGGAATAATTTCCTAATTCTGTGACCTACCAACTTGGGAGGACCCACAGATGTATGAGCATCTGTAACAGTGGCAGAAAGGTAACACTGCATATACACAACATAGCGAAGTGACCTCAAACAAACAAATCCAACAACAACAGCAACCACACCCCCAAACTAGCTAATGTCCAAAGAACTATTTAATCTTTCTCCAGGGAGACTGTTTGGCTGTTCAAAGATGGGAAAAAATTAACACCATCAAAGCATACTTGAATTCAAAGTGAAAAACATTTTACCAGTCTTAAGTTAGAATTAAGACCATGAGATGAAATGTAAGGCTGTGTGTGTGTGTGTGTGTGTGTTTGTGTGTGTGTGGTATGGTGTATGTGTGGTGTGGTGTGTGTATGTGTGTGAGTGGCGTGTGGTTGTGGGTGTACGGGGGTAGTAGTGGTGATATGGGTGTGTGTGTGTGGTGTGAATGTGTATGTGGTGTGAGTGTGTGTGTGGTGTGTGTGTGGTGTGAGTGTGTATGTGTGTGTATGTGTATGTATGTGTATGTGTGGTGTGAATGTATATGTGGTGTGAGTGTGTGTGTGTGTGGTGTGAATGTATGTGTGGTGTGAGTGTGTGTGTGGTGTGAATGTATGTGTGGTGTGTGAGTGTGCATGTGGTGTGAATGTATGCGTGGTGTGAGTGTGTGTGGTGTGAGTGTGTGTGAGTGTGTGTGTGTGTTTGTGTGTGGTGTGAGTGTGTGGTGTGAGTGTGTGTGTATGTGTGTGTGTGGTGTGAATGTATGTGTGTGAGTGTGTGTGGTGTGAATGTAGGTGTGGTGTGAATGTAGGTGTGGTGTGAGTGTGTGTGTGTGGTGTGAGTGTGTGTGAGTGTGTGTGTGTGTGTGAGCTCCTTTCTCAGGAACTCAGCAGAGGTCAGGGCCAGCACTTCTTCATTGGGAAAGTGAGGCTGAACCTTGTGTCCAGATTACAGAATGAACCTTGGCACTTGATCTCAACAACTTATTCCTCTTGGTTTAGCTTTTCCTCTGTTCATCTCTCTCATGTGAGCACAGCCCAGCTTGACACAAGCAAGGTACAGATTACCTAGTGGTCTCTTCACACAGAAACCCAAAACTAGTGTTTGAAACAAAGGAGAGCAAAGGCTCAAGTTTAATTCGACTGAGGCAAATGGGCTGGTTTGATTATTATTCACCTGCCACTTGCAATTTTATTAATTTTCTTTACTTATGACGTTTATTACTAATCAATTTGGTTTTTCCCAAGGCTATTGAATTAAAGGCTAGAGCTTAGATGAAAAAATCATATTGCCAAATATTGCATAGGGACATATTTATAATAAAAACTCACTTCTACATTGTTTAAACTGCAGATTTAATTGGGGTACTCTGTGTTTTAAGTTGCTAGCTTTACCAGCTCCATTTGATCTATGTGGTTATCCACACCGTTGGTGGGACTTTCAGAGTGATGGGCAGAAAAGGTAGGGATGAACCTTGAATTCACAGCAACCTGGCCTTTCACTCAAGAACAGTTACTGAACACACACTATTTTATGCCAATCACATCTGTATTCTCTGGTTCATTATTTCACACTGTCTACTGAGACTGTCCTCCCAGTAAAATTATTGCAGGTTGAACATTTCTCATCTGAAAATCTGAAATTCAGAGCGCTCCAAAGTCTAGACCTCTTCGAGCACTGGTAGAGTGCCACAGATACAAAACTCTACATAGGACATTGTGTGACAAGCCACAGTAGGGACATTGTGTAAAGGATAAATAAAGCTTCATATTTTGGCATGTGTCCCCTCCCAATATGACTCATTACACATATAAAAGGGTTAACTTTAAGAAAAATACAAAACAAGATGTACTTTTGGTGAGTTTATTTTATTTATTTATTTATTTTTATTTTCTATATTCTTTGTTTACATTCCAAATGATTTTCCCTTTCCCGGTTCCCCCTCCTCATACGTCTCATAAGCCCTCTTTCCTCCACCCGTTCCCCAATCAACCTCCTCCCACTTCTCTGTCCTGGTAATCTTCTACAATACTGCATCAAGCCTTTCCAGGACCAGGGCCCTCTCCTTCCTTCCTTCTTGGGAATGATTTGATATGTGAGTTGTGTCTTGGGTATTCAGAGCTTCTGAGCTAATATCCATGTATCAGTGACTGCATTCCATGTGTATTCTTTTGTGACTGAGTTACCTCACTTAGGATGATATTTTCCAGTTCCAACTATTTGCCTAAGAGTTTCATGAATTCATTGTTTTTAATTGCTGAGTAGTATTCCATTGTGTAAATATACCACATTTCTGTATCCATCCCTCCATTGAGGGACATCTGAGTTCTTTCCAGCTTCTAGCTAAAAATAAGACTGCTATGAACATAATGGAGCATGTGTCCTTATTGCATGCTGGGGAATCCTCTGGGTATATGCCCAGGAGAGGTATAGAAGGAGACCCTGCCTTAAAAAAAAAGATTTTCTGATTCCAAACATGTCAGAAAGAAGGATGCAGCCTGCAACATCACCCATCTCACAGATGAGGAAACAAAGGCCCAGTTAGACAGCTTATATTTTTATACATCATCACAGACAATTATGAAAATGAGACTCAAAGCCATGTCTGATTTTACTGTGAGTCCTGCTCAGCTCCATCAGGAGGGAGGGCGGGGAGATTATTGCGAGCCTTGGGAAAAATGAAATCTTCAGGTGGGAAGTTTTCTTTCACCCAAACCAACAGACAACAGAAAGACTTCATGGAGAATGGACGTCTGACTCTTCCCTTAGGAGATGGTCTGTTGCTCCAAAGCCCTGAATTTGATAGCTAATCAGAATGGAAGGACATAGTCAGGAGCCTGCTGTTTCTCCTCCCCCTGTATAAGAGTCCTTTGATGGTTGGGTAAAGATCCCACAGAGTCCTGCTTTGTGCTTACAGGTTCAGGCCCCGCTTCCAGTTCTACGGTTCTGCATGGAGTCTGGACCTGCTGCCCGTGCCCCACCACTGCTTGGCATAGAGCTCCACTGGCGCGTCTAGGCAGACATGTAGAGAGGAGCCAGGGTAAGACCGTGAGTGGCACGTGCCTCGATTGTCTGTTTCCTCTAAGCTGGACCAGAGCGAGGTGCATAGCAAATATCCACCGAGTCTGAAATTTATGGTGAGGAAAGGGTTTCGGGGGCATCCCAGGCTAGAGAGCATAACCAGCCAAATGCCTACTCGTGGCTAAAGTTTTCTTCTAGAAATAGAAATCTGTGTAACCGTTGACTTTGATCTTAGGCTCTACGCTTTCTCCGCGGGCTTGGTGGCAGCGACAGGCAGTTTATTTATACTTGTGTACAGTGAAGTCTTTACTGTGTTCTGCCGGTGGAGCCTGAGTATGGGGTTCTTAGTGTGTGAATGGACGCCTCTGTGTTGCCGCTCTGCACAGCTGACAGTGGAGATTAGAGTCGAGCTGTAAGCCTGTAAAAGCCTTTGAAGGAAACCCTTAATGAGGAACTGATCTGCTTAAACCCAAGTCTAATTACTTTTACAGCAACACTTCTATTTTGGATGCTTCCTATGAATAAGGTTTCTTTTATGCCATTGATGTAAGAGTAGCCCTTCCATCTGAGCAGGGAAAAGCACCCACCACGTGGCCTGAACCGTAGGCCCAGCGAGAAGCCAATGGCTCTCTTTTGCTTGAGCAGCTGGCTTGCTTTCAAAGGCCACCAGGAAGGAAAAACTTGGATCTCATATTGACAAGCCCTTGAAAATATGCCTCTTTTTCCTCTATGCTCCAGTCTATTCACGGGCAGCGACAGTCAAGCCAAGGTCATGAACCTTTCAGGACAATGGCCTGTGGGTTTGTAAGAAACTGGTTATTGTGGTCATTTTAACCACATGGATGCATGTCATTTCAGTCTAGTATCCTATGGAAATCTTATGGAACAGTCTGCCAATCATATTTTAACAAGTGGTATTTGGGGACGTAATTCAAAGGGGGTTGTTTTAGAAGTTGTTTCTCCATCATGGTGTGAAAAAAATGACTGTCTCCCTTGCATGTCTGCAGTTTTTGTATCAGGAGATCCAAATAAATATAGTTACATTTTTGAAGAATCATTTCCTTAACAATATAGTACAACAACATATAGCACTATGTTGTATTAATTATTCTAAGACACTGGAGATGAATTAAAGTCAGGGCTGAGGTGTGCTCCAAATGCTGTTTGAGGTCAGGCACCTTTCAGGTGTTTTGCTATGCTGCATGGCTCTGCACAAGCGCTGCAGGTCATACTTGGAGGAAGGTTCTCATGACGACTGTATAAAGGATGGGAGGGGACCTTTGTTAGGGAGCTGGGGGTGGTGTGGGGTTCTAAGAATGGACTACCCATCTGGTTCTTCCCAGATCAGAGAAACGCACTTAGGATCATTTAATTAACTAGAAGGATTCTGGTGGCTCATGGAGTCGGAGGAAATACTGAAGGGGAAGGGGCAAGGAGAGAGACTCTCAGTGAACGAGAAATGGCGGCACTAGGGGAAAGACTCAGCTTTCGTCACAATGCTCTCACTTCTCCCAGAACTAAGGCAGCATTCCCATCATCCTCTTGGAATCTTGGCTTGCTGCTTCGTACATGTGGAGAGGTGAGGCCTGTGTGGTGGGGGTGGGTCCGACGTCGGGTGCAGCGGTTGAAGAAGATGAAGACGAGGCTTTAACCGCTCAAGCTAGAAGCAGGAAGGGATGTGAGGCTGCTGACGGTTGAGTCACTGGATTTAGGGTGAAAAGGCACCCACCATCTTGATGCCTTTGTCCATTTGTCCTTCAATGACAGAATACCATGAACGGAGTCATTGTTTTCTCAGCTCTGGAGGATGAGGAGTCTGTCTCAGGGGTTTGAGGTTTGTTGTGGGTCTCCTAGCTCTGCATTCACATGACAGAGGCAGGAGGATGAGAGATTAAACCCAATTTTCAAGATCTTTAATCTTTTTAAATTATATTATTTAAAACATGTTTTCCTCACATAATATATCTTGATTACATTCCCTCCTCTCCTCCTGGTTCCTCTCCATGTCATCGCCCCTTCAGATCTACCCCCTTTCTGTCTCTTATTAGAAAACAAACAGGCTTCTAAGGGATTATAATAACATGAGATAGAATCAAATATAATACGAGAAAATAAAACCTAACACACTAAATTGGGATAATTTAAGCATACGGAAGGAAAACAGCCCAAGAAAAGACCCTGGAAACGACAGATGACAAGCTTGACTCGTTCACACACTCAGGAATCTCATAAAAACACAAAACTGGAAGCTATACTCAAAGGACATGCAGGGTAAAAAAGAGAGAAAAGATGTGTTGAAATAAACAATTAAAAGCCTCGACACATTCTGAGACCTCCAAAGGTACCAGTGGGTTTGTTCTCTCTTGGCCGTGGGTTTTCAGCCTCCCCTTAAAGAGCTGTTTGTTTCTGCAGTGAGACACCCTTGAGGAAAATGAAAATTTCATTTGCAAGGGGTTACCAGTTGGAGCTAGCTTCTGGGTAAGGGGTGAAAGCATGCGTCTAGTTCTCCTTCAGCTCTAGGGCCCCAACTGGTGCAGCCGGAGCCGGACACTGCATTTTAATCTTGTTCATGATCATAAATGAAGGAGCAGCTTCTATGCTCCAACCATATCCCAGAACCCTCCTCCCCTCAGTATTACAGTCCTGAAGATGTTTAAACTGGGGGCCTGGGGGATGTTAAACTCAACATGAATTTTGGATAAGGCGAGAATATTGAAGGCATGATACTCGGTAAGAAGTGTTTGCTATGCAGGAATAAAGGTCCCAGGCATGTGTCTTTGGGGCTGTTAATTACAGCCTGAATTCAAAGCTCTGGCCCCTCCCATATTTTTTGCTGAATTGGCTGAATCAGCTCAGCTGCCTGGTTACCAGAGCTCGTAGGGCTGTGGGAGACACAGCTTTACGTGGGAAAGTGTGGGTTGATGCGGTTACACCCTCATGTGCTCTGCTCTGAAGAAGCCAGGTGCACGTTGGATGTGCTTCGCATCTCAAGATGAACAGCGAGGATCGTGTGGGGACGTTTGTTTGAGCGATAGCAGGGCCTCCTGGGTTGAGTCTCAGTTATCTGCCTTTCTCTGTGCTGGTTCCTGGACGTCAGAGCTGAGGAGTGAGGGAGGCTGTGTGGGAAGAATGTTTATCTGTGATGAGCTGTGTGGTGAAACAATTCCAAGAGCAATGACCTTACAAGCACAGGTACTGGCAGTTTGCCCCTGGGGACCAGGCTCTCTGCTGCTGCACTGCGGGGTTTCTTGTCATATCTCAGCCAGGTATTCTCAAGTGAGAGCCTTCATCGAGGTCACCCAGAGGGCTTTTTTTTAATCTCTCTCTCTCTCTCTCTCTCTCTCTCTCTCTCTCTCTCTCTGTGTGTGTGTGTGTGCGCGCGTGCGCTCTCGCTTGCATGCCAACACACATACATTTACTTGACTATTTTCCACTATATTGGAGGGCTTCTTAAAATACAGATTTAATGGCTAGAGAGATGTCTCAGAGGTTAAGAGCACTGACTGTTTTCCCATAGGTCCTGAATTCAATTTTCAGCAACAAATTGGTGGCCCACAACCATCTGTAATGGGATCTGATGTCCTCTTTTGGTACGTGTGAAGACAGTGACAGTATACTGAAATACATTAAAACAACAACAACAACAAAAACCAACTCAACCAACCAACCAACCAGAATCCACAGATTTCAGGGGTCCACATACAGACTTTCTTATTTACTGGGCTTGAGTAAGAATCCACAGTTAATGAATTCATTTATTCTCTCTTTCTTGATATGTGCATGTTTAAGGCAAGGTCTATCACTACACCAGGTAGCCTAGGCTAGCTTGCCACAGAGCCACCCATCAAAGCTCTTCTTGTCCCTATTTCCCTAGAGTTCAGATTCTGGGCATGGACCACCACGCTGCCTTTTTAATGTGGGCTCTGGAGACTGACCTCAGGTCCCTCTTGGAGAAAGTTCCAGCCCCGACCTACAGTTACTAAGTGGGTAATGCAGAAGACTATATATGTGACAGATGAGAAAAGATCCAGTGGTTCAAGATGTCACTGGTAAACACTTGAGCCATCTCCTCAGCCTGAGAATCTGCACTTCTGGCTAGTTTCCAGGTGATGTTGCGGTCCAGGCTATAGGACTGCTATAAATCTTGCCCAAGTGTCTACTACTACTGGGTGTTCTCAAGCCAAGAAGGCATTGAACCTGGTAAGCAAGCCAGAAGACAAAATGCTATAGAGCCTCCCAGATAAAGTTGTGCTGGAGAAGTATAATCACGAGGTAAGAGTTTGATCTGCAGTTTGGGGGCAGAAGGATAGCAGCTGTTAGCTCTTTTTGTTATGACTGCTCTCTGCTGTGCTGCAGACAAGGTTATTTCTTCCCATTTTATAATGTGGAGACCTTTCCTGTGGTTAACTGGCATTAGGAAGACATATGACAAAGAAATACGTAATTTCCTACGCTCTTGCCATAATGGGAACAGACATCACCGCAGGACAGAGATGACTGTAGTAGCCACCAGAGGGTGAGCATGTTGGCATTTGCCCATGTCACTTCATGTGACTCTCAGACCCTGTGCCTTCTGTATTCTCTGTATTCTTCTGTATAGTCTTTATTTCATAAACAAGGAAACTGGGGTGCTGATTCATAAGCAAACACACTTAGGATTACAAAGCATTTGGAAACCACCAACTTTATGGTTGTTTGGCTTATAATTTTAGTATGTCATAATGTTTCAAAAGCAACAGACCTTCAGTAGAAGCTGGGTAGAGGCAATGAGCCACAGGCCCCAGTGACCCCTGGCATCTTGAGGGGAAGAGAAATGTGGACATTCCAATGCACTGTGTGGCTAAGCAGGGACATTTGATGGATTAGGTATCCCAAGTGTATTTGTGACTTAACGATGTCTTCAACTCCCTACAAATCTATTGGAGTGTCAGTCGTTCGTTAGGAAGGGGAGCGTAATTTGTGGAGGCAAGACTTAAACACACACATCATCCCTATCCCAAACTGCTCTCTTGATTCATCACTGAAAATCCAGAGATCGTTACAAAAACATGGAGCTTTAAAAGCAAAATAGCGCTTTTTGATTTGAAAGCAAAGTCAGATGTCAGGCTCCATAATATTAATAATTGTGGATACGTGGGAGTTGTGGATAAAGGAATGAAGACCACAAAGGACAGGTAAAACATCAGCATCACTCAGATTGGCTGTTTAAACCCTCTTAGCATCTGTAGTGATCATCTCAGGTCAAAGCTTGGAAAACCTAAAAGACGCTGCAGGTGGAAGACCTGGTGAGTCTTCAGCATAAAGTGTCTTGTTAACAGATGTTAACAGATGTTAGCTCGTGCCATCACCATCATTGTTATCATCGTCACCACCATCATCATCTTTTCCTCCACTACCTTCGCTGTGTGTATCTCAGGGAGGGTAAGATTAGGAATTAGGTGGCTACCAGAAACAGCTGGATGGAACCAAGGAAGAAGGATACTTGGCAGAGAGAAGACCACATCAAATCACAGAAGCTTCCTGAAAACTCTAAACTGCCACTTAGAAGGCAAGTGTGACTTTGTAGAAAAGGCAAACTAGCGAGGCTGGGGAGTGGTGTAGAGAAAGGAGTGGATCGCTCTGTGAGAAGTACACGGTGAATCCCCATTGTCAGCCCAAAAGGTTAAGTTGAAAATTGGGTCCATCTTTGCTGAAATATAAACTGAGGAAAAGACTCTTAGTCTGTTGGAGAAATCCTACCAAAGTATTCTTTATGTAGTCATATGTAGTCAATCCTTGGAAAACTTTGTGGGGGAGAGAACACGCTTGGGGCAAGAACAGATGACTGCCCAAGAAGGGACAGGTGACAAAAGACAAGGCAGCCATGTAAGTTTCTTTCAAGTTGATTTCCACAGCACAGATGGAAGAAACATTCAGTGCAAGGCTGGACTTCTTGTGGGAGGTTAAAGGGAGCCAAGGATGGACCACTGCCAACTGTCACAAAGCAGGGAAGATAAACAACTGGCCAGATGTTTGGGAGAAGACCTGGGTGACAACCTGAATGCATGCCAGTCATTGAGAAGGATGATGAATAAACAACAGCCGACTGGGGCAGTTGAACTCGTGGGTCCTCCAGGTCATGTGGGCCGTGATGCCAACGCGTGGTATACCAAGCCACTCGAATGATGAGACCCGAAGCAATGCTCATTTCCGGAGTGTCAATTAGGATTTTGGTAGCAAAACAAAAGCCTAGCAAGGAGGTGAAAGAGAACCTCTCAGGAGCTGGTTGCAGCCTGAAGCTGGATGTTCCAAGCTGTGATTGATAGAGACCAGCTCCAGGGTGCAGCCACCAGTGGAACATCCTGTTCCTGTCGCTGTGAGAGCTGGAGGCATTAGCAGCCTGGTGATGTTGACTTGGCCTTTCTCTCCTGGACGGCTGGCCTCTCCTGCCTATTGCAGCATCCTGGGACTGTGCTACACAGGCGTCTTGGCACCACCCACAGACCTCCCTGGGCCCTCAACAGCCTGCCATTTTACTACTATGCTAAGAGAGTTAACTGTGTGAAGTTTTGTTTTGTTTTTTTTTCAGCCAATAGCAAGTAGCTCTGGACCATGTGGTTGTCAGTCTGTCTGTCCCCTCAGGGAAATTGCTGGGCAAGCAGTTAGCCACTGCTCTGGCAGCCACTGTGTGACCAAGATGGTCTTGGGTCAATGTCTGTCATCTGTCCTGTGATGGCCCTTTCCAGGGCCTCTTTAGGCACCACCCCTGACCCCGGGTGAGTAAAGTTCTTTCTCTTGTCCCAAACTTTGAATTCAGTCACTGTTTAAATGTGGATGAACATGGGGGAGAGGTAAAAATAAGCTTGCAAGTTAACAGACACAGAACGTCAGCTCCCAGAAATCAAGACCAGCAGGCCCTTGCATGCTTCTAGGATAGGTGTTCACTGTGGAAGGAGGGTCTCGAAACTTGAGCAATCCTGTAGAAGGTTGCTGAGATGGACTGGGTGGGAGGGAGGGGGAGGGGGGTGGGACAGGGTGGGGATGGGAGTTGAGGGGAGCAGGAAGTGGGCCTGAATAGCAGGAGGAGGAAAGGAGTCAAAGGCTCTTGACCCCAGCAATCTCAGGGATCACTGGTGACAAAGGAAGCCATTGTCCCTTAGAGGTGTTGTAGGGGAATAAAGCCAGAAGCCAGAGCAGTGATGTGCCAGGGTTGGGACACGGTGACAGTAGGAAGTCGACTATTAGTAGAGAGCTGGATCATTGGCAGGAGAGTTGGCTGAAGGAGGGAGCCCCTCTGCTTTGGAGAATTGAAAAAATGCGTCAGAGAACAGGAGCTCCGAGAGGTGTCCCCTTCCCCCAACATTAAAAGGGCCATAGACACTTGTTGAAATAACACCAAGCCCTCGGTTAACATATCTTTCAGGATGATTGATCAGAAAATATAGCTGATTAGAAAGTACAGTTTAGGGGATAGTTCCTTGATTAAACTGGTAATAGATTCCCCCCTCCTCTCTTTTTGTCCATCCGTCCGTTCGTTCGTCTGTCTGTGCCTCTCTCTTTCTCTTTTATTTTTCAGCTGAAAAAAAAAAAAGCTTGACATTTGACGTCATTCCTTCGGCTCAGCGTCCTGTTCCATTTTGCATAACTAGATGTCATGTCAAACCTAGAACCAGTGCCTGGGCAGGGGCTCCTGCTGTCCCTTTTCTTCTGATGCTCCCAGCAGCTGCCTTCCTTGTTTGTGTCCCATGACTCCCAGATACTCCGGAAATTACCACTGGGGGCTTTGGCCATGGACTGGGCTCACTTATTAAAAGTTGGAAAGTTGGAGCCTTGGCGGGGCATGGAACGAGAGCACTATAAATAAAAGTTCCTCTCGTGTTTTCCAATCTCTTCGCCTGTAGGTTGAGGACATAAACAAGCACATCTTGAGTATCAGGTCTGGACAATACGGCATTTTTATGAATAACCATGCTATGGTTATAGCAGAATGTGCTAAGAACACTAAGAGGCATCAAGCACTTTGTGAGTTGGGAGGAGGAGAGCTTTACTGCGCGTGTTGAATTGTAGGAAAGTACAAATTGTACCAAGGGAAGATAAATAATCTATTCCCTTCGTAGTAATATAATAAATAAAATATTATTGACATGCCTGCCAAGGCTGCTGATACCTTTTGGGTGTTTCGAGAAAGTCTGATGTATAAATAACCACGGGCTGGTAGAACCACAGCATTTAGAGTGTTAGTGCTGCAAATAAGCTTGGATCACCTCCAGCTCAGCCTCCACTGTTTGCAAATTTATAAACAGATGTCCAAATAGGTTAAGTCAATTGCTCAAGATCACAGAAGTAGCCAAGGTAGGGGCAAAGGTTAAGTCCTCTTACACACTCTCCCCAAAGTCCTTCTCTCACGCGTGGGGTGACATCAGCTATGTCTTGTCTACTAAACAACATATTCTGAAATGTACCGTCTTCCAACTGGGAGTTCCGACTCCTATCTGAGTGTCCTCCCAGCATCTCTGGAATGTTTCCCCCTCTTCTTACCACTCAAACTGTGTGATACTTCCCTGAGAACTTAGATGACCCCGAGGAAGAAGCGGAAGGACAAGCAGGAACATATATTGCTTTTGTGTTCATGTTAAAAACGCTGAAGATGTTTTTCTAATAGACATCGAGAATAGAATGTGTTTACCAGAGGTTGTGGGGAACCGGAGAGGTGGGAGATGGGAGAAGAGGATCATGGGAACAACCTTTCAAGTAGATAGGAGGGATGCTAGACTCTCCTGCACAACAGAGTGACTGTAGTTAACTCAATGTAGCATGCACGTTTCAAAACAGAAGAGAGGATTTGTAATAATGTTCTTAGAACAAAGAAATGATAAATATTTGAAATTATGGATATGCTAATTACTCTATTATCCCTACACATTGTACAGAGGCATCAAAACATCTCAGTACCATCCAAATGTGCACAATTAGTATGTGTCAGTCAAAAACAAAGCTAAAAAAAAAAATCATCGGAAAGAAAACCTTGATAGGTTTGGAGGTAAAGATCAGAAGACAGCTCTGGCCTGTCTCTTCCAGACTGTCTGGGCTCTGTGGGCCCGGGGCCACATTCTCTCCTCTCGGAGATCTCTCAAACTTAGCAGCCCGTGTCCAGACCCAAGATGAGATGCCAGCCACTGAGTCTGCTTTTTCCTCAGTGAGGTTTGTGGCTCCCATGTCTCTCATTCTATCTCCCTTCTTTCCCAGCCTTTCCTCAGTCTGCCCAATTTCTCTCTCGCCGTGGGTTTACTGCTCCTTTTCTCCTTCTGGCTCTCTCATAGCCAGTGTGTATGGTGGCCATGACACCACATACTGACTTCCGTTTTTAAAAATTGAGTTTAATTTTAAATTTTATTTATATATCCATGCATGTGACCACATGTGCACGTGTTTGCATGTACATGAAGGAGCAAGAAGACAACTTGGATGTCTTTTCTTCAGAGCACCGTCTGACATATTTTGGTTGGCTGGACCCTTACTCATTAGGCTAGACTCATTAACACGTGCTGGGGATCTATCCGCCACACAGGTGTGCGGCACCATTGCTGGCAGTATTTGTGTGTGTGTGTGTGTGTGTGTATTCTGGGGGTCTGATCTCATGTCCGTATGCTTGCAAGGCAAACACTTTATCAGCTGAGGTATTTCCTTGGTCTTGTTGACTTCATTTCAAAGTCTGCCACCAGGCTTCTGGCTCAGTCTGGCCACCCGCCCGCCCTGTTCATCTGCTGCCTCTGAATGGCTCAGTATGCACTGCTGCAGAGCCTGCTTCCTTAGTTAGACAAATGGCTTATTGATTTGGTCAAGTGTATCCTATGGATCAATTGTACCAGGCTAGGGTTATCTGTGTAGAGCATGGCTGCTTGCAAGTTCCCTTAAAATTTTATTTATAAAAGGTCTAAGTAAGCTCAGGTTCTCTGGTGCCACACTCATTGATTCTAGAAAACGCCTCCTCCTTCCATGACGTCAACGATGGCTGTCCTGCTCCCTGACCCCCAGGCCATTGGATTATGAAGCTTAGGTGGTACTTCTGCCTCTGTGCCTTGCACTACAGAGACGCTTCTCTCCCCTTCCCTGGCCTGGAACCGGTCATGAGTATTTCCGTCAGACTCAGCCCATTGTGTTGTGCAGAGAATGCCTGGCACAGAAAAAGAGATTGGACATAGCTTCTGTTTAACGTCTCTGGCAATCCTTTAGCGTTCCTTTGGAAGGTGGAGGACTTAAGATATAAAGCCTGGACGCACAGAAAGGATTTCTCCTTAAAATGATAGTTTCCACCACTGTCACTATTCCCAGAACCTCTGTGTTGGGCATTTCACTTATTCCATCTCATATAAGACTAACAACCTTTGAGGGCAAAGATCATTCCCCTTTAAGAGCTGAAAAGAGGAACCTCTGGGAGATTATACAACTTCCCTGAGGTCACAGGACTGGTAAGTAGACCTGGGTTCTTGGACCCAGAGATGCCTAGTGCTACCTCTGATATCAGTTGTCACTGGCAGAATGAGGAAACAAATGTCCCAACCCCTCTGTCAGCCAAAAGCCATTTCATTCCCAAGCGTGCGTAAGCACCTTTGTCCCCGGTGCGCTTGATGGTATTACCACACAGCTGGTAATTTTTTTTTTCTCCCTCCAGATTTTTCTTCCCAAATAAATCATTAATTGCCCTTACTCTGAAGCTATGTCACAGCCTCTGACCGCTGGCACCAGAGTGACCATTAAAACGTCTTTTGGAGTCATTCTCTGGGACATACAGTCCAGGCTCCTGCAGTGTGGTCTCCCGGGCTGATTTCTCGGTTGCATTTCATCTGGATGATGGATGGCCCTCGGATCTGTCCTTCTACACTCAGGGACTCATTGCTCAGGCCCTTTATCCCCTCCTGACAGCTCGGTTTGCCTTCTGCTGTGGTCCTGGCTCAGGAGGGTTTGCACTCACAGTCCTTCATTGGCTCCCACTTGCCTCTCCTTTGACATCCACCTGGCTCCCCTGGCTCTCTCCCATTTTCTTTCCTCTGGCTCCTTGGCAGCTCCCACTAACCAGTGAGCAGTCACCGTGCCTGTGCTCCCCTGGAACAGCTACCGAGGCACCCATTTGATGCTCGTTCTCTGTCCCACGGAAAGCTGCTGTCCCACCTCGTCACCCATACTTCCTTCCATTCCTTTATTTAACCTCTTCTCTGCTCTGCGGGGGGTTATGTGCTTAGAGGGGTAGAAAACACAGTCTTAGTATTTCTAAAATATTTAAATAGACCTCAATTTTTTACTTCTTACCCTTACGTATACAAAGATTACCCTAACCGCATTCCATTAACGTGATATGGTTAACCGTTGTTGAAACTACATGGATACGCCATTGTCAGCTACAGTCCATAGACAACACTAGGTCACTCTCGGTATTATATGTTCAGTGGCTGAACAAATGTGTAATGGCATGTGACTACGAGTTTCACTAAAATCCTCATGCCTTAGGAATTTTTAAAGCCTAGTAAAAGATGTCGGGGCATAAAATATCCACAGTTACAATTTTACAAGTGTTGAAATGGCAATAGCCAGGCAAGCCTGGTAGAGGATCAAGAGGAAACAATCATATGCTTTTCAGTGGGGTCTGTGGACATTTGAGGGATCCAGTAAGACGTTTGAATTCTCTGTGTTTCCAAGGGGTTAGAGAGAAAGCCATGAGGAATGCAGGGCAGAGGGGAAAACTGGTTTCCTATGCCTAGGCACATTGGACTGAGTATAGAACAGTGTGTTGGGGAGGTTAAGAACTGAGAGCAGCATCCTACAGACTGGACTTACACTCTGACTTCTATGACATACTTCTAATGGGATCTGGGCCTCGTAATGCAACTGTATAAGCCTCAGTGTCTTCAGCTACCAACTGGGGAAGATAATACTGCTTGCTTGTAGGGATGCTCTGAGGGCAAGTGAATGCATGTCTCAGGGTTTCACTGCTGTGAACAGACACCATGACCAAGGCAACTCTTATAAGGAAGACATTTCATTAGGGCTGGCTTACAGGCTCAGAAGTCCAGTCCATTATCATCAAGGTGGGAAGATGGCAGCATCCAGGTAGGCACAGTGCCAGCGGAGCTGAGAGTTCTCCATCTTCATCTGAAGGCTGCTAGTGGAAGACTGACTCCCAGGCAGCTAGGATGAGGGTCTTAAGCCCATGTCCACGGTGACAAACCTACTCCAACAAGGCCACACCTCCTAATACTGTCCCTCCCTAGGCCAAGCATATATAAACCATCAACAATACAAGCCATTTTTCTTGTGCCTTGCTTTTGATCTATAGACCTGGATGTCACCCAGGAGTGTGATGAGAAGAGAGGTGGCCAGAGTAGAACTTGAAAGGCAGATTATAAGGCTTCTGTGTCACCAAAGTCAGGAATTTTAACACCATGAAACCACAGTCAAGACTCTAGTCTCTCCTTCAATGCCATCCACTCTTTAGCATGTGTAAGAATTATAGTACAACTTCTTGAATGCATATTTATCAATGCTTACAGATTTTATATTTCTGTTGACTTGCCTTGGGGTTCAGGAAGCCTGGCTTTTCATGAATACACTCTTAGTGGTCCAGACAACAGTTTGGCCTCCATTGGTGGTCATGACTCCTGGCTCTTATCTCTGCAGAAGAAACACACTCTATGGATGTAGGAAGAGGTTTGGAGCTCTCTTAAGGCCAAGCTGAGGCAAACTCTGGGCAGGTGTCTGATTTCCAGCCCTATCTCTCTGCCTCACACACACACTATCCCTTCAACACCCCATGAAAGCCAAGGCTTCTGCCTGCTGACCTTGAAGGTCAAGTGTGCAGGAGGCTCCTCTGATCTTATAAATAAATTCCCTTCTGTCCTATCCTATAAGGACTTTATGGACACAGAGAAAACATGCACACGAGCTTCCAGGTCTTGGACTCTGACCTCCCATGGCCATGACTGGGCATTTATCTTTAGGAAGGAAGACCAGACATCCCTTATGGATGTTGGTGGCCTTCTGCTAAACAGCACAAAGCGGTGCGTAGCAGGCCTCCTTGAGTTCACCATCCTGTGGGGTAGGGTGGTCTTCTCCATGGGCGGCCTGACTGCCCACCATGGATCCTATAGCTGCAGTTAGTGCTCTCTTGTCACGTCCACCCTCGCCAGCAAAGAGGACGCAACACCAGGGAGTTTCTTCCTTCTAATGGTTTATTCAGGAAACCTTGAATTAAGCTTATTTCTTCTTTTGGTGGCCCCGGGCTCTCTGCCTGCCTGACCTTATATAGCCTAGTCAGCCTCGTCTGCCCAGGGAGATAACCAGCCGTTTCCTCATAGGTGAACTCAGTGAGTTCTTCATTAGCATGTAAGTGAGATAAGGAATACAGCACACTGCGCATGTACTCAAGTGATTTACTACCAGGGAGCTGCATGTGGCCAGCGCCATCTTGTAACAGAGAAGAACAAAGGGTGGCTCACTACACTCTCTTCTTCTTCTCTCTGTTGGGAAACTCCTTGCCTTTGCTGTTAAGCCTTTTCTTGTGAGTTACTTCACTCGTCTAGGTCAATATGTTTACTAAGAGAATCCTCAGACCAACTTCTTCCCATGAAGAGTCCCGAAGGCATTAACGGCAGTAATGAAGGCATTACCTCAGGTGAAGTAACAGAGTCCAGTGTATTCTGGATTAGGAGTCCTTGTTCTGGTTTTTAATGTATTCTTAAATCCCCTGAATTAGTGCCTCTTCACTTTTAACTACAAAAGTCTGGAGTACTTTAGTACTTGAGATCTCTCTTCTTGACTTGTAGGCTCCCCTTACCCCATCATTACTTGAAGAAAACGTGTATAATTGACTAAATGCTCTCTCTCTCTCTCTCTCTCTCTCTCTCTCTCTCTCTCTCTCTCTCTCTCTCTCTCTCTCTCTCTCTCTCCTCTCCAAGTGTTTTGTAGAGGTAAGTGAAGACCCCAGGTTATGGGATGCTGGGAGCTCTGGGACGGTCAGTTGTATTTTCCCTGAGTGATAGAAAAAGTTCACACACCAGTAAGCAATAAAAGCACTGAAGGTTGAGGAAGCACTGATTCTGAGCTTCAGGAGGACACAGGCTTTTGCTGGGGTCGGTCACGGTGGCCGCCTCTGGATGCTGAAGGGTTTGCACAAATGATACCCCAGGTGCCCCACACCAACTGCAGCAACACAAACACAGAGACAGCTGTTTCTACAGCCTTTAGAGGGATGCGAGACAGGGTGGGGGGACCGGAGTGCTGTAGAATTTTCTGCTCTCCATTAATTTTGACAGCTACAGGATGGTCCCAGATGTGAAGCGACCCCACACTGCCCTGCCAGCTGACATCTCTTTATGGCTCTCAGGCTGAAGTAACTAGATGCAGCCATTCAGGGAGCGCGGGCTCTGTGCCACGTGTTTCAATGCATCATCTCAAATCATAACCAGCTGGGGAGATGGTCCCTTCACCCTCGTTTTGCATACAGGGGCTAAATGATTGACCTCGGACAACCAAGCAGCTGGGTTCCACACCCAGATGGGCAAGGGCGCCAAGAGGTGGGTTTTCTGCACCCAGGCTCCCTCATTAAGTTGCCACTCCCCCACCCCCGTGGAAACAGGTCATTATGCTGAGTGACAAGGAAGTTGCTTGGTAACCTAAACCAACTGAAGAGCAAGAACTGTGGCTTGGCAAATGAATCAGAATAAATTGGTCCTGACCTGAGCCTATGCAGTTCTGGACATCACCAGAACTCCCGGAATTACTTGAGAAAGATGGTTAGGGAAGTGCCCAAAAGAATAAAGGGCTGGAGCTCTATACTGACCAGGATTTTCCTACATACACGTGTAGGCTAGAAGTTACACTTGCCCCAGGATTTCTACTACTTAATCCTACTGGCACTGTTTGAATTGTCAACCCAGCTGTAATCCCCACTGTCTACAGACAGGCCGAGAGGAGCTGTGCTTGAGAACCGATCCCAGCTGCCAGGGACTTGGGACAGGAACAAACTGACTTTGATGATCCACCTAAGTGTGATTTTATTTTTTTTACATTCAGCATCACCATTATTATAGGTTGCTGTGTTGACTGATAACTTTAAATACAATTCCGGTTGGCAGTGGGCTTTAATACTCAGGTGTCTATAATTAATTCTTGCAATCCATGTGAGAACTAAGGAGTAAAGCTTTAGTCTTCAACCTTGAAGTGCTTGAGTCACTGAGAAAAACTAACACACTTCAAACATGCAGTTTTAAATATTATCAAACCCAGAAACTGATTTGATAGGGAAATTGTATTTTGAAAAGCCAAGTAATTACAATATGCAGCCAGGTTTGGAAAATCTTTTTTTTTTTTTTTACCCCGTGTGTGTGTGTGTGTGTGTGGGGGGGGGGGGGTGGGTGTGTGGGTGTGTGCAGGGGTGTGGGCTTGAAGTTGACATTGGGTGTCTTCATCAATCTTTCTCCACTGATTTATTGAGGCAGGATGTCTCACTGATCCCTTAGATTGTCATTTTGGGCTGTTCTGTCAGGTATGCCTTGTCTCTGTGTCTTGAGGGCTGGGAATACCAGTGGCAGCTATAAATGCCTGGCTGTTTATGTGGGTGGCAGGGATCTAGCCCCCAGCCTCTGTGCTCTTGTGATCAACAATCTCTCTACTGAGCCTTCTCCCCAGACCAAAGTTTGTAAAATCTTAACTGAACAGTCTTAGGCAAATGATGGGTTCTAATTTTTTACTTGCCCTCTTTAAGAAGATTTCTCATCTTTGAAATGAAAGACTGTATTAATCATAAAACTCTCAGAAACAAGAGCAAACATCATTATATTTTGGCTGGAACCTTGGGCCATGCAGACCCTTGAAGAGAGCAGGTGTTGTTTTCATAATCGTGATGTCCTGTAGGTTGAAAGTAGAGGTGTCTGAGGTCCAGTTCAGCTTGTAACCAAATGGGTGAGGATGGAGGTGAATCACTGTACCCCTCTGTAGCTCTGTTCATCATCTACAACACAAGGGGCTTGCTTGGGTCCGTTTCCCAGATCCCTGCTGGCTCTCAAATTCTGTGATTAGCATCTCTCCTCCATTTCGGGATATTCTTATATGTCCAGTGATCAAGTTATCAAATATTTGTTGAACACATGCGATTTGTTCAGGATCTGAAATCATTTGAAAAACTGGATCTGGGAGGGGCAAGCAGAGGGCCAAGGAAGGGACAAATACTGATGATAATAAATAGACAGGCTCAATGGTGAAGAACGTTGGAATAGTTAATAATCTTTAGCATCGACTTGTTTGGTTAGAGCCACTTTGCGCGGTAAAAATGCAGGTCACAGCATGACAACTGACTGAGGGAGGGCCTCCCACGTGATCTTCTGGATGGAAACTGAGCTAAGAGGCCCTCGGGATGACAAATATTGCTTGGTGCTAAAAAGCACTGATGTGTCAGGGACTAATCTGCTGCTAAAATGCTGCTTCAGGGAAAAAAATTTTCTGGTCAGGTATAACCAGAAAGGAAGTCTCCGTGATTTAACTGATGTGACAGCTGGAGGCCCTGTAACTGTCCATAGAAAGTGGAAAAAGAAAAAGTTGTCTTTCTGTGGAAAAGATGGTATAAACTGGCATTGCTGGGAACTTCTGGCTTCTGAAGATTCCTGAGAGTGGTTGAGAAGACTGATCACATGCAGTGCTTATACATGGGTGTGTTACAGCGGCCAAAGACTCCTCAGCAAAGCTCTCCTTTCCACAGAGGCATGAGGTATGGGGAGGGGTATTCAACCGCCTTTGAGAATTAATGTAATTGCTACAGGTGACCCAGTGAGAGAGAAGTAAGAGGTAAGTGGCCTCAGTCACATTTCCTTAAATCAGAACAATTCTGTAATCAGTTGCTGTATGGATTGGGGGCTCTCTGTGATGGAACTGGATAACTTAATTGGCGGAACTCAGGAGCTACTTTGGTGGCTGTGATGGCTAATCTTGGTTTTCAACTTGGTTGGATCTGGAATCAACTAAATTACAAGCCACTGGACCTTTCCGTGAGGCATTTTCTTGATCACATTATTTGAAGAGGGAAGACTTATTCTAAATGTGGATGGTAACTTCTGGTGCCAGACCAGATGAAGGACACAGATGATGGAGACTGCTTTCTATTTGCCTTCACTCCTGCTGACAAGTCTGCCTGTCCTGTGGCTACAATGTTCCTTTGTTGAAAATAAAACCCACTTTCTTCGGGCTTCAGACTCAGACTGATGACCCACAGCTTTCCAGGAATCCTCAAGACCTTCAGTGCCAGAGACACTGCTGCTGAGACATCCGGCCTCCTGGTGTGAGCGGTTACCAGATTCTCAGCCTATTCAGTGTGAGTCAGCATTGTTGGACTGCTAGGACCATATTATGCAAGATGATGAATCCCCATCTCACACACACACACACACACACATACATGTATGTGTACATATGTATATATACGTGTATGTGTGTACATATGTATATAGATGTGTAGATGTACACACACACACACACACACACACACAGATACACAACACAATCAGTTCTGTTTCTTTAGAGACCCCTGAGTCTAGCATTAGCCACACTCATTTGGCTGAAAAAAGTTAGGCAAAGTTCTGGTGCTTGGTAGTTTGGCTTTGCTGTGGTAGTGACTGGTGTTTGCTGGATGCCGTGACCAGGATTCCTGGCACAAAGAATTCTGGGAGATGGAACATTTGCCACTCCACACTGTCATCCCCAGGTCATGATTCTTCTGTCACTATCTAGGGGCGTTGTGACATGAGGAACAAAGCAGGGACCCACACAGGAGATCTCCTTTAGTTCCTAGTGTTGCTGCCCTTCTCCACAACCCTGAGAGGAAGTGAGGGCTCTGACGTTCAAGGATCTCTTATGGGCCATTCAGCCAAAGAGATGCATTAGAGAATCCCCAAGAAGTGTGTTCTGCAGTCACCCCAAGAGATGATTCCAAGAATACTCTAGGCTATAGTCTAGACCTGGAAGCCACTGGAATCTTCTCTGGCACCGAGACAACTAGCATTCAGGGAGGCAAATCTGGGTATCTGAGGAGGAAGAAGAGGGTGTGAGTGAGCCTTGAGTATTGTTAAGATCCCAAGCCCTATGGCGCTGTGGAACATCTTGATGGAGAGGTCTAGGAAGTCCTAGACCTCTGTCCAGTGATAGACTCTTAAGAGCGCAGGCAGTGTGTCTCTAGCATCAAAACTAGCCCTAAAACATGGAGTTGCGCTGGTGGTTGGCAGGTCCTAGGTGGTTTTTTTTTTTGTTTTTTTTTTTTAATGTAGAAAGAATGAATCCTGGGGACAGCTCAATCTGTCCTCTTGATATAAATTGATTGATACCCTTTGACATCTAGGGAGCCATGGTTTTACTTTCTGGAACGAAGGGAAGTTGGTGTTTGGAGTCAGCCCTGCATGGACATTTCTGGATTGGTAGAGGAGGAGGAAGGAAAGTTGGCCTGGAGCCTTCCTTCTGCCTGGGATTCCTGTCTATTCCTTGATCCTTCACAAGGTGCTCCTGTAGCTCAAAGAGTGTTCTTCACTTTAAAAGAGTTAACTGAAACCTGAGGTGATTTTATTGCTTAAGTCATGCATTTTGAAGCAGGCTTATTGCTTATTTCAGAGCTTCCGTAAAGCCAGAAGTCTACAAAGAAGCCAGTGGAAACCATGTCAGGAGTAATGGAACCTTCTTCCTTTGCTTTTTCTTCCTTTTTTCTCTCTGACAGATGTCACAGATAGAGTTTCTCTCCTGGGATATGGACCCCAATAAAACCTATGGCCTGACATGCTGGCAGCCTCTCTGAGCCGCAGACGCATGCTTAGAATTCCACAGTCTGCTGTGAGGCCAGCGGAGAAAGCCCCAAGCAAGAAAGGCAGACACTGGGCACTTTTGAACTTATTCTGGGTATTAAAGGAGCTTTAAGTGGGAAAGGGTGTGTAGAGACAGGAGCCAGCGATTCCCAGCTGACTCAGGAGAGTTGCCTCAGGACGCAGTGCTCACAACCCACACAGCTTGGAGATGCGCCCCAGGCAGACAGTATCACCTACTGCCTGATGCATGGTGTTGTTCTGTGCAGAACAGTTCTCTTTAAAACAGTGGTGGATGAGAGTTTCTTCAGTCTTGTGATGGAAATGTGGGGCGTCTTCAACCGTAGAGCATTACCTTCATATTCTGAGGGGTAACCAGGGGCTGTTTGTGGGTGATCTTTTGTACTCCAGGTTATTTTCATGAGGAAGGAGAAATTTCACATTGTCTAGCAGTGGGACCTTTACCATGCTTGGTGCATAACACACAACTTATTAAATGAGAGAAAAAACAACGACATTGAATGACCTCTTAACTTCTTTCTGTGGCTGATATTAAAATGAATGTCTCTATCCCCAATACCATTGCTTACAGAGCCCTTAGAAAATTTTATTCTAATGTGCTCTTTCTCCCCCTTTCTACCTAGAAGTTAAAGTAACAAATTATGGACTTTGTTGTTGTTTATTTTTGAGACAGGGTTTTGCTATGTAGTCAAACTGGCCTTGCGCTTACCGCGTCACCAGGACTGATTTCAAACTCATTGACTGCGCCTTTCCCAGCCTCCTATGGACCGAGGTTGCGAGCACGTACCACTGGGCCTCGTGGGGACTGTGCTTTTTGTTTTGTCTCATTCCTGGCATTTATCAGATGCTCACTGAGCAGGGCAACTATATAATTTGTTACTCAAATCAGGACCCTGGGAGAGGACAGGGACACTGACTAGAGAGAACAGATCCCCTGTGGAGCCTCACACTGGGCCCTGATCAGTAAATGCTTGGGGAATAAATAAGAGACAGTGGGCTTGTGGAGCCCGCAGAGGCGTGCCACTTTAATGCTTTTCCTTATCTGGAGATTAAAAACTGCGCTCAGGGAATTCCACCCCCTGGGCTCAATTCTATTTGACTAGACATACACAATACATCTAGATTGTCTTTCTTTCATGTGGCATTAGTATCTGCATTCTCTGGCTGCTGCTCCTCTGCTAAGTTTTCCCTTTTTGCAGCCTAAATATCACCTCTCTTCATCATTCCGTTTGCCTTGGAAGTTTACTGGCTGCACGTGGTTCCGAGGTGGGGGGGGGGGGGGTCTGTGTAACAAGGCTGCCTTAGGTACTGTAAGTGCTGGCTTGAGAAACCACACTCTCTCTCCACACTTGTCTGCCTTGAGGGTCTCTGGAAAACGACTGTGACCTGGACATACACTTTATTATTGGTGCAGCCCTGACCCGGTGGCCTTGATTCTTGTCCACAGGCTTTTCTATACTTCCATGATCCAGCTCTGTGGCTCAGTTCTGGTGACCACACTTCTGATCCGAAATGGGCCTCGCTTCCCATGTAGAAATGTTCATCTTGTTTTTGTTAGTTGTTTCTTTTCTGCCCCCACGAGGAGGTCATAGTCTATGGAACACCTATGCGGGTGGATGGATGCAGATCCAGAACCCAGTTGCCTCCCTATAAGACTAGAGCTAAGGGTTGGAGAGATGGCTCAGCGGTTAAGAGAGGTCTTGAGTTCAAATCCCAGCAACCACATGGTGGCTTACAATCATCCTTAATGAGATCTGATGCCTTCTTCTGAGGTGTTCATAGTACACACCAGTACGGTGTACTTACATACAATAAATAAATAAATCTTTAAAAAAAAAGACTAGAGCTAAGCTCATTGTTAGAATGTCTGGAGAGGAGGTCTCCTAGCTGACTTGAATGCTTCCCATGATTGTGTGCATGTTGGACATCATTGGGACACAACTCCATGCCCTTGTCTACGACCGCACTGATTGTTGCACATCTTCTTATCCTTGTTGGTTTACTTTTGCTATCTTTTATTAATATCTTTAGTTAATCTCAAAGGATGCAGAGACTCTTTTTTCTCTTGTTTGTTTTTATGAGAAAGAGTGAAAGAAAGAGAGGGAGGGAGAAAGACAAAGACAGGAGGGAGCAAGTGGGAAGAGAGGGAGAGAGAAAGAGGGAGAAGAGGAGGGAGGGGGATGGGAGTGGGGGGAGGGGAGAGAACACTATTTTGCATTCCCTGTGGTACTTCCTACAGGTTTCCCTGGGCTGAAACCCCATCCACTCACCCATAGACAGATCTACCAGTCCTTTCAATAAATAACTGAGAAATAAAAATTTTAGCTTCTTGCTCTCCTAGTAGAAAAGATTCCATATAAATGTACAATATTATTATAAAACTGCTGGAATGCCCTGCAGAGGGAACAGACCTTTTTCAATTTAAGCCACATTATACCCTTGAGCTACATGTTCCATAAATTCTAGAATAAAAGTTAAAAGCCCTTTAAGGTTAATAATCACAACCATAAAGATTTTTATTTTATTTTTTTTTTTCCTTCGACTAGGATGCTGTGTCTCACCAGCTCATAATACCAGGTTAGAAGAACAAATCATGTATTTAGAAAAAAAATTAGGGAGTCACCTAAACAACATCATATTTTTAACCCCAAAACATAACTCTTTCTCCTGCCTTCCAGCTAGCTGCGGGAGCCTGGGCAAAACATGGCGACTCTCTAGGTCCCGTGTTCTCATTTGTAAAAGAATATTTAGCTGTGTTGCTTCTAAACACCCCACAGTTCTAGGGCTTTGCAACCTAACATGAACTCTAAGAAGCAGCTATGTGTTGCTTCTTATTGTGCAGGTAGTTGCAATGTTTGCTGTGGTTGTATGTGACTCGGGAGCTGTGGGGTGACGAGCATCTCTCCTGGACGCTGCAGATGGTAAGTTTCCATAGCCTTGGTAGTGGGACAAGTAGTTAATAAATTGCTGTGGTTATGAGCGCAGAGGGCTATGGTGGAGAGAGGGTACAGGTGTGACATTGGGTGGACTACTTAGCTACTCACAAAGCTTCCTGTGTTAAATGGGAGAAATAAAAGAATGTGAGGAGGTGCATACTCACCAATGCAGAAGGTGAGCATGATGTAAACTAAACGTGTGCCCTGGCTCTTGGAGCATAGATGTGATCATCAAATGCCGGTTGTTGTCACTGCTTTCTGATGCCTTGGGCTCAGCGGAGTTGGGCTCTAAGGTCCCACGCAGTTCTGACTGGTTCTCCCTCTACGGTTTTGTTTTAAAAAAAAAAAAATGGTCAGTGACCTCCAGAATATTTGGTTAACTGGAGCTTGGGAAATTAGGCCGAAGTTCACATGGGCGCTCAAAGCCTATGATGATTAAAAACTCCCATTCTAGGATTATGTAACATGAGCTGCTCTCATGGGCCTTTTGGTTAAGTACACTTCTTGGAAGCATTCATATTTTTTATGCTGATGCTTATCTGAGAGATGGGTGAACAGAAGTAACTTTACAAAGCTCCCACTGAGGTGCTGGAGCTACTAACCTCCCAGACACACTGTCCCAGGAGGATTCGTCCTTCAGAGGACCGGAAATGCTTGCATAGGATATAAGGCTGTCTCTGGTACTGGCAAAAAGGACTGTCTCAGTTCTGTCCTTGGCTGACAATACAGCCTGACACAAAGCCCTTCAGCCTGAGGATTGGACACTCGATCTGTTTCTGAGAAGTCACACTGGACCAGTGTGGATGGCCCATGTCTGGGTGCCCTGTAGTCTGACAGTACTGGAACATCAATGCAGGCTTTTGTAACTTTCTCAAAGCCATGGTGTGCTTCTGATGATGGCTCAGGCTAGCACCACAGGGCTGGGGCAGGAAGGTAAAAGGCAGACAGGTAATATGGCGGACAGCCACAGCTGGGCTAGGAAAGCCCCAGGAAAAGCCGCCACTGTTTTTCATAGCACGTCCTGAAACTGGCTCTGAAGTCACCACCTAGAAAGGGATTCTTGCATTCTAAAATTAGAAAGAAAAGTTATTTTGAAATCAATGGAAAATGGTAAATTGTTGAGAAAATTTAACACACCAATTCAAATGCCACCCATATTTACATAATCAGAAATCCAAATTCATTTTTCTATAAATTGCATATGATAGTATGATGGAGGCTAATAGACCTGGAGCTGCTTTTTCTAGGTGGAGTACCTTCTAAGATCCCCAGTGGATGCTTAAAACGTGGGGATGCTTAGACCCAAAGGTACTGCAAAACTTCCTATGCACATATACCCTTGTTCAGGCTTCATTCATGAATTAGGCACAGTAAGAAATTAATAATAACTCCAATAATAAGCAGAACAATTGGCAACACGGTTATACAATTGTGTCATCACTGGACTTAGTGGCTTTATTCAGTACAATAAATGTGGGCCTGAATGCAGTTACCAGACTTACCTTGACAGTGAAAGAATTGTTAAGCAAACCAAGTCACACGATGAGTCAAGTGCAGAGTTGAGCCGGCAGGCAGGCAGGCAGGGACGTGTTCTCTCAGATATCAAAGATGGCTGCTAACAGGTACGTGATGCATTCATACAGTGTGGATACACTGGACGAAGGGTTGGCCACACCCAAGATGAGCCAGAACTAGGTGTTTCTCATACTACAGAGAATGAAACTTAATTGAAAAATTTTGAGTTGTTGCTGTTTTCTTTTGTTTTACTGGAGTTTTTTTTGTGCAATATTTTTAAGCAGTGGTGGACTCTGGGTGACTGGCACCATGGAGAGCAAAAAAGTGAGCCTAGCGGTTAGCGCTATTTGTCTGGCTGGGAACATTGTATTTTAGAAACACGCTCCACTGCTTTCTGCTTTGTGTGACCCTTGTTGCCCTCCAGAAAAACACCACACAAAAGCCACTCAGAGAAGGAAGGGTTTATTCTGGCCTATAGTCTGAGGGTGCAGTTCGTCATGGTGGCTGGAGCTTGAGGCTGCTGGCCACTGTATCTACAGTCAGAAAGGAGAGAGAGAGACAATGTGGGGACTGCTCGCGTTCTTTTGCACGTAGCTTTGGACTCCAGCACACGGGACCACACTACCTGCATTTAAGGTGGGTCTCCCATCTTAGTTAACACCATGTAGAAAGACTGCTCAGAGGTTTGTCTCTCTCCCTGACAGACAGTGCCAGTTTCTTTACAGAAGAATGACCTAAGAGTTTTATTTTAAGCTTAGGGGTGTATTGAATCGTTGGCTTGATCTGGACCTTTACTGTAGTCTTTGGATTTACTCCAGGATTTTTAGAATAGTACAATCAAGTAAAAAACAAACAAATAAACTAACAAACAACAAACAAAAAACCCTGAAGAGTGTTGATTAATAATTGAAGATTTATATAAGATTTTAAAATTTGACTATTCATCTTGAGATTATTCAGAATATGCCTAAAAAAGAATTTGAGAACAAAAACGCATAAAAGCCAAATTAATCACATTTGAACTCTCAGCTCCTACCAGTGATTTTTTTCATTTATTTCTCTCAGAGCGATTGAATGTCATAGTCCTGGACTGACCTGTTGTAAAACATTGCTGTTCCATATGTGCCTTGCAAGGTGCTTGGTGGCACATGGGGTACCTACTCTTATTTTCACCCACTGTAGTGTGTATTGTGGTGTGTGTGTGTGTGTGTTGCATGCATGTGTGTGTATATGGGTATGTGTGTATGTGTGTATGTCTGTGTATGGGTATGTGTGTGTGCATGGGTGTGTGTGTATGGGTGTGTGGGTATATGTGAGTGTGTACGTGTGTGGGTGTGTGCATGTGTGTATATGTGTATATATGGATGTCTGTATATGGGTGTGTGTGTATGAGTGTGTGTATATATGAATGTGTGTGTATGGTTTATATGTATGGTGCGTGTGTATGTATGTATATATGGGTATGTGTGATGTGTGTATATGGGTGTGTGTATATGGGTATGTGTATATATGAATGTGTGTGTATGGTTTATGTGTATGGTGTGTGTGTATATGGGTGTGTGTATATGGGTGTGTGTATATGGGTGTGTGTATATGGGTATGTGTATATATGAATGTGTGTGTATGGTTTATGTGTATGGTGTGTATGTGTGTGTATATGGGTGTGTGTGTGTATATATGACTATGTGTATATGGTGTATGAGTATGTATATGGTCTATGTGTGTATGTGTATGTATGAGTATGTGTGTGTATATGGGTGTGTGTATATATGAGTGTGTGTATATGGTGTATGTGTATGTGTGTATGTATATGTGTGTGAGTATATGGGTATATGTATATATGAGTGTGTGTGTATATGGGTGTGTGTATATGGGTATGTGTATATATGAGTGTGTGTGTATATGGTGTGTGTGTGTATGTGTGTGTATATGGGTGTGTATATATGGGTGTATATATATGAGTGTGTGTATATATGGTGTGTGTGTGTATGTGTGTATGTGTATGGGTGTGCGTATATGGGTATGTGTATATATGAGTGTGTGTGTTTGTGGTGTGTGTGTGTATGTGTGTATATATGGGTGTGTGTATATATGAGTGTGTACGTATATGGTGTGTGTATGTGTGTGTATATGGATGTGTATATATGGGTATGTGTATATATGAGTGTGTGTGTTTATGGTGTGTGTGTGTGTGTATATGGGTATGTGTATATATGAGTGTGTGCATATATGGTGTGTGTATGTGTGTGTGTATATGGGTGTGTATATATGGGTATGTGTATATATGAGTGTGTGTGTTTATGGTGTGTGTGTGTATGTGTGTGTGGTTATGACTGTCTCTATTCAGGTTCTCAGGCCGCTCTCCTTGCTCTGGAGCTGGCCTCTCTATCTGGTGTGATACTAAATCTGTCATGTTCAGCAACTAACTCAATTTTGAAAAAGAAAAGTTTTTTTATACAGTTTTTGCAGTGCCATTTATTAAACATGTCTGTGTTTAATTTACAAGTAGAAATTGTATATATTGCTCATACATTGATACATACATAGCTAATTGGCACACTCTTTCACATGATTTCAGGGGTGTGTGTGGAAACACTGAAACCCTTAATAGTTTCAAATAGCCTGTCATAGCGCACCGTGTATGTGCAAGCACTGCATTGCGCAGTGTCCTCTTGAATGTGTTTCTCTTACGTGAAACTGTGAACCATTTGACCAATGTCTCCTCCATATCTCTTCCCCAAGCCCTAGGTAACTCTCATTCTACTCATCGCTTTCATGTGTGGTTCAGCCGTGGAGTCTGCAGTGTGTCACTTGCCTGACACTGACTTTCTGACGCACACTGACCTCTGGCACCCTAGCTCCCATGCCCCAATTTGTCAGCATCATGTGCCCTCGATCAGCACGCTCTGATCCTGGTTTGCTTACCGTGCCTTACCCATGTGCACCTTACTGTGACTCTTGTGTGAGGCCCATACAGGTCCCACCTCTCTCCTCCCAGGATATTGCTCTAGAATCACAGCTGGCCCTTAGCGTACAAGGTACACCATGAAAAAAGACTGAGCTGGACTTGGAGTATAAGTCTGTATAGACTTTCTATTGGTGAGTTAAACCTATCACCATAAGCCATTTGATCTCTGCAAGTCTTTTTCTTTATCTGCAAAATGGGAATAACAATGATACTTCCTTGGTCCGCCTTTGAAGCGATACCCACTGTCATGATGTCAGGCATGTACGCTCTGTGGTTTGATTTCTCCTTTGACAACATGTCTGTTCAAATATTTTTCTCATTAAAAGTGTTTGGATTGGGATATGGGGGACAGGGGATGCTAAGGGAGGGAGAACACAAGTCTTTCTCTCTCTCTCTGACCAATTATCGCCAACTTTTCCTGGGGCATGGGGCCTGGGGATGGAAGTTCCAGCTTCTCACTGTGCCATGGTCTTTGGGAGACCAACTCCTGTGTAGCAGCTCTTCCCCCCAGGAAGAGAACAAAAAGAAGAAGAAGAAGAAAAAGAAGAAGAAGAAGGAGGAGGAGGAGGAGGAGGAGGAGGAGGAGGAGGAGGAGGAGGAGGAGGAGGAGGAGAAGGAGAAGGAGAAGAAGAAGAAGAAGAAGAAGAAGAAGAAGAAGAAGAAGAAGAAGAAGAAGAAGAAGAAGAAGAAGAAGAAGAAGAAGAAGAAGAAGAAGAAAAGGAAGAGGAAGAAGAAGAAGCCCTCTTATCAAAGTGTGGAAGGATCAGACATTCTGTGCCATGAACCAGGGTTAATAATGAGGAGAACAAAAACGGTCATTCCTATTGCTTAAGAATTTGAGGATTTCTGTGCTAGGAAGTAGGTATTTATATCCCATTACAAAAAATTTTCATTTTTAGTTTTTTGCAGTGCTGGGAATCGAACCCTAGTCCTTTGCATGTTAAGTAGGAACTTACCATTGAACTATAGCCTGAGGATATTCTTAATATAAAAGGAATGTGAAATAAAGGTCAATGGTTATTATTGTCCATTAAGGAAGTGGCCTGCAATGAACTGTCACCATGAACCTCTAAGATGGCTAAAGAGACTTACTGTACTTGTACCAAGTGTTGAAAAAAATATACAGAAAGTGATGTCCTCAGATATTCTTTATGAAAATTTAAAATGGAACAACTATTTTTGGAAATAGGTAGTTGCACAAAAAGTTAAGTTTACACATGTCCTATCATACAGCCGTTTTCAGTTCTAAATGTCTATGCAACCATCAAACCTGAGCGTGAGCATATATCCTCACAAAGACTGGCACGTGACTGTTCACCTACTGCTATATGCACAATAACTCCACACTGGAAAGAACTCATCTCCTATCCACAGGAGAACAGATATCCATAACAGGTGAGTAATATACAGCCACATGGGTGACTTTCAAAGTAACTGTGGTATGTGAAGGGAGACAAACACTTTCTAGTTATATTTATATACAGTTCTAGACAATGTCGATTCTTAGTAATAGAAAGCTTATTGATGATAGAGATGTGGGTGACATGGCGTGATTTCAGAGGAGCAGAGAGTGCTTAGGAATTGTGGATATCTCCCCTCATCACCTCTCATTGTGATGCTTTAATGGAAATATAAATATCAAAATTATAAGCATATAATTATATAAGTATAACACTTATATACTTAAATATATAATTATATAAGTATAATACTTACGTATGTATAGTCTTGGTATGTAATTTATGATTCACTGGCATTATTAAATGAGGGAAATATTAGAATAAATAACCATCAATGTCAGGAAAATAATCACTAAGCAGAAGAAAACCAAATTGTGTTGAAAGGCCCCCAATGACGTAATGCTCAAGAAACTGCAGCAGAGCTGCACCCTGCTCTTCAATGCATGTCGTCACCATTATCTCTGTAGCCCCGAGACAAGGGAAATTTCCAGTAAGAGAACTAGGCAGCTTCTAGGGGCTTCAGATGTTAAGTTTTCCTACGCCACCCAATGGAAAAGTAAAGACGATGGCATACCTCACTGGCTAGAGGTCCTTCCTAATCCAGAACCCCAGAGACTTTTGTTTAGGGCTTGGCCATCTCCCAGCCCCTCACTGTAGTCCTCACTCCAAAGTAATGAGGGAGGGTGTCAGGGCTGGCTTACTGTCTAGACAGTATTTCCTATATGGTTGCCCACAGGGATTTCCTGGGTGGTTCTTGGAATAGGAAAATGGTGGAATCTAGTACCTGGCCATTCTCACCCACTTAATCTGGGACAGAGGCTCTCTGTGGTGAGGGTCCTGAGGCAAACACCGCACCACACTCCGGTGGCATGTTGTCTCTTGCCTGCTTCTCATCTCAAACATGCAGTTCAACTAGTGTTGGCAAAGAGCCAAGCATGATAATACTGACATTCAGATGGAGGTTGGCCTTTTCCCAATGGATTCCATGGGAACCTTCCAAGTCTTATAGACAGCATAAAAAGTATGTAAGGCAGGATAACTTTACTTATAACATTTTTTTTTTTGCTGATAATTGTATAAATACAAAGTATGGTCATTTAAGACCATGATTTCAAATAATAATATGGAAACTATCAAGAAAAAAATTACCTGAAATTTAGCCTCCCCCGTGGTCAATATCTGCAGTCCCTGTGACTCAGCAGCTTGCCTCACAAGTGTTCAACAAAAGACACTTAAGATAATATTCATAGTGGCAGCTATTACTTGACTAGGGCTAGTATAAACGTCAGTCAGCAATCAAATGCACACATGCACTATAGTGTATTACAAGCAGCATACCGTGGATCAGCGAGAGTTAACTCCCCTCAGGGACAAGCAAGTCCACAGGTGACTCACATAAACATAAAGCCGAATGAGGAAAGGCAGGTTCCAAGAGTCTAATACAGAACCAAGAACCATTGTTTTAGAAGACAGTGGTTCTTCCTGGAGCAGAAGGCAGAGAGGCGCTCTGGGGACTTATTCTTTATTTTTAACTGAAAATTTAAGAAAAATATGCATTGACAGTTTCAAGCATATGGACAGTGTGTTGTGGTCATATCTGCCCCCAGATCCATCCCCCACTTCCCCAAGCCTCCCTAATATGCACCGTTTGCCTTCATGTCCTCTTGATTTTATAAACCATTAAGTCCAGTTAGTGTAGTACATGGGCACCAGGAACCTGTCTGCAGGCAGCCTCAAAGAAGAATAACTCCCTCTCTCATGGACATCCATCAGTGGCTCCTCGCTATGGAAGCCCCTCCTCAGTCCATGCTAGGATGCTCACTGGCTTGGTCTTGCGTGTGTCTCTTACAGGTAACCACAGCAGCTCTGAGTTCACATGTACAATGGCTGTGTCATGTTGAGATAACAGCATTTTGTGGCCCTGTTGCCTATTTGCTGGCCCTTACAGTCTTTGGTCCCCCTTTTTGTTATGTTCCCTGAACCTTGTAGTGGTTGATGTCAATTTCTAGAATGCAGAAAGACAAGGGAGAAGACTGCTGTATGGGAGAATCTCAGAGATCTTTGGGGGTTCTTGTCAGGATTGTGTACTTGAGTGCTGACCAATATGTACTGATGAGGAAACTACCCAAGGCTGGGAAGAACCAAAGGATGAAAGAGGATAACGGCTGCAGTACACACAGTACCTGTTCCTACTCACTGGGCCTGAGAAACCCAGGATACTCACGACACTCAGTTGGATACTTGAAAAAAGCTGTCATTGCTAATAGAATAATAATATGTAGAGAATATGCACTTCTCTGGTCCTAACAAATATTGGAAACAAGATCCCCAGAGATAAATATTTATTTTTATAAGTTACATAATTGTGCCAGAATAGTATAAAAAATATTTACAGAATACAAAGAACAATGCTGAAATTCTTGATGTGTGGCACCATCATTATAGAACAAAGCCAAACAAACCTGTTGGTCAGGTCACCTGGACAGTTTCCTGGATATTGGTAGGTGATATGTTCCTGCATCTCTCATAGACCAGAGAAGGAGAGGGAGAGGGAAAGGAAAAGGGAGAGGGAGCGAGTGAGAGAGAGGAGAGAGAGCTATTTTATCCTAGGAGGTACATGCAGGAGGATCTCCCCAGCCAGCCTGGTCTACATAGTGAGTTCCAGGACATTCAGGACTATACAGAGAGACCATGCCTGAAAAAATAAAGGCAATGGGGTGGGAGATAGCACACACATTTTCTCCCTAAGTGTTTTCAATTTTCAGTTGGTTTAATCCATAGAAAAAGAAGGCCTTTAGAAATAGGAGTTGACTATATCTCAGGAAATAGCTCTTTTAAATGTTGGTAAATTAATTATATTTTCAGAAATTGAGGAGTTAAGACAACTTATGATGCACATACTCAGAAGAAAATGTAAAAGGACTCGTCATGCAGAGGAGAGTGATGATGGAGTCCTTTGTGCAGAAGGAGATAGTGGAAGTCTGTGCAGAGGGGAATGATGGGAGCCCTTCATGCAGAGAGGAATGATGGGAGTCTGTGCAGAGGGGAATGATGGGAGCCCTTCATGCAGAGAGGAATGATGGGAGTCTGTGCAGAGGGGAATGATGTCACATAGAAATCTAATTTAATCCAAAGGAGTAAAGAACTCCAAATATTTGTAAAGACAACTGTGTAAGATTTTTAATCTTCATTAAAATCTCTATAAAAGATAATTTGTCGTTTAAATAATAAAATAGTAATAATAAGAAATATGGAATTTATTGAGGATATAAGATTAAAATATGACAACGAATTGAAATAAAAGTGAGCAAGGAAAATAACAAATGTAAGAATGAAAATCAAGAAAGTAAAAGTCAAAAACAATAGAGAAAACAATGAAACTGAAGGGTCTCTTTGAAACAGTCAACTAGACTTATGAATTTATAGTCAGACTTATCTAGAAAACAAATGAAAGGCACAAATTACCAATCTCAAGAATGAGGAGGGTTGTATCAGTAGAGACAGTAAAAGGACACTAATATTATGAACAACTTGATAAATTTGACAGCTTAATTAAAACAGAACCCAAAGAGGTAGATAACCTATATAGTTACCCGCATATCTATTAAAATAATGAACTTGTAACTTACAAGTCTTGTGTGGACAGTTCTAGATTTAAATGGCTTCAATGGTTTTTCTCTTGTCTAAGAGCAAGAATTGACAAATGGGACCTCATAAAATTACAAAGTTTCTGTAAGGCAAAGGACACCATCAAGAGGACAAATCGGCAACCAACAAACTGGGAAAAGATCTTCACCAATCCTACATCAGATAGAGGGCTAATATCCAATATATATAAAGAACTCAAGAAGTTAGACTCCAGAAAACCAAACAACCCTATTAAAAAATGGGGTACAGAGTTAAACAAAGAATTCTCACCTGAAGAACGTCGGATGGCGGAGAAACATCTTAAAAAATGCTCAACTTCATTAGTCATTAGGGAAATGCAAATCAAAACAACCCTAAGATTTCATCTTACACCAGTCAGAATGGCTAAGATTAAAAATTCAGGAGACAGCAGGTGTTGGAGAGGGTGTGGAGAAAGAGGAACACTCCTCCACTGCTGGTGGGGTTGCAAATTGGTACAACCACTCTGGAAATCAGTCTGGCGGTTCCTCCGAAAACTGGGTACCTTACTTCCAGAAGATCCTGCTATACCACTCCTGGGCATATACCCAGAAGACTCCCCACCATGTAATAAGGATACATGTTCTACTATGTTCATAGCAGCCCTATTTGTAATTGCCAGATGCTGGAAAGAACCCAGGTATCCCTCAACAGAAGAGTGGATGCAAAAAATGTGGTATATCTACACAATGGAGTACTATTCAGCCATTAGAAACAATGAATTTATGAAATTCTTAGGCAAATGGATGGAGCTAGAGAATATCATACTAAGTGAGATAACCCAGACTCAAAAGGTGAATCATGGTAGGCACTCACTAATAAGTGGATATTAACCTAGAAAACTGGAATACCCAAAACATAATCCACACATCAAATGAGGTACAAGAAGAAAGGAGGAGTGGCCCCTGGTTCTGGAAAGACTCAGTGAAACAGTATTCAGCAAAACCAGAACGGGGAAGTGGGAAGGGGTGGGTGGGAGGACAGGGGAAGAGAAGGGGGTTTGCGGAACTTTCGGGGAGTGGGGGGGCTAGAAAAGGGGAAATCATTTGAAATATAAATAAATTATATCGAATAATAAAAAAAAAAGATAGAGCGCAAAAAAAAATATTTAAAAAAAAAACCAAATACCAATTTTGTACAAATTCTTTTAGAATGCTACAGTGAAAGTATACCAACAGAGTTAACAAGACTAGCATTGTCTAGAGACTAAACAAAAGACAATATTTCAAGAAAAATGAAGCTATAAACCAATATCACTCACAAATACAGGTGCAAAAATATTGGAATCAAATTTTAGAAATCTGGGGCTGGAGAGATGGCTCAGCTGTTAAGAGCACTTCCAGAGGTTCTGATTTCAATCCCCAGCAACCACATGATGGCTTACAACCATCTGTAATGGGATCCAATGACCTCTTCTGGTCTTTCTGAAGACAGCGAGAGTGTACTCATATACATTAAATAAATAAATAAATCTTTAAAATATTTTTTTTTAGAACTCTAACCCCAAAATGTCTAAAGTTTATCACTATCATAGCTTAGCAGTCTTCATACCAAATATGCTGGTTTACCATCCAATAATCAATCGATGCTATTAAGCATATTAATTATTCAAAAAGAAAAAACCATATTCTCCCCACAAATATAGAAAAAGCTTAATTTAATATCCTATTTAGAAAAAAACCAACTCTTCAATTAGTATTAGAATGAACCTATTGTTAACATGCCAAGTTAATTTAAAATGAATTACAGATTGTAGTGGTTTGAATAGGAATGGCTCTCATAGACTCATGTGTTTGAATACTTAGCAATAAGAAGTAGAACTATTAGCAGGTGTGGTTTTGTTGGAGTAGGTGTGGCCTTGCTAGAGGAAGTATGTCACCATGGAGGTGGACTTTAAAGTCTCCTATACTTAAGTTATGCCAAGTGTGGTACACAATCTCAGGTCCTTCTCTAGCACTGTGTCTGCCTGCATGCTGCCAGGCTTCCTACCATGATAATGATGGATTAAACCTATGAAACTGTAAGCCAGCTTCAAAGAAATGTTTGACTTTATAAGAGTTGCCTTGCCTCATAACAATAAAACCCTAACTAAGAGAGCAGGTATCTGTAAGTCACAGAGGGAGGCTTGAGGACATACTGACTCTGCATACAGCTTGATCTCCAGATTCCACAGCTGTGAGATGAGATCCTTTAAGGCACTCTGCCCATGGCAAGTGAGGAGGATTAAACCGGAAATGGACCTATGCGTGGAGGATAAGAAATAGCGTAAAGTTTCTGTGCTGAAGAACAGAAACTCCTGCAGTGGACAGACATTGAAAGCAGGGCTTTGAGATGCATGTAATAAATATATCTTGATGCTAATTGCTGAGTTTTTGACTCATTTCATTGAAGAACATCCCGAGACTAAGTTAAATAAATGATGTTGCTATTCCTGTCTCTCCATCCATTCATTCCTCATCCATCTGTCCATCCATCCATTCTTTTTCTACTTGGCCAATATTTATTGAACATCTTCATTGATTAGGGTTAGGATTGATTATACTAATTAGTGGGAGTTTAAGCTTCAAATCTTGAGGATACAGAGAAAAGAAACATTGCAATAGCAGGAGAGGTATGGAAACACACCCAGATCTGATAGTAAGCAAAGGGCTCCCCACTTCCTAGAAGTGATGTCTACATAAAGATCTAAAGATGAATAGAAGGAGAAGGAGAACGATTCAGTTCACTAGAGGAGGGGATAATGGCGGTGCAGTTGCTCAGCAGAAGAGTCAGGTCAGAAAGGCTGTGCTACTTGGAGACATGAAGCAGAAGGCAGTCTGGGTGAGTCTGAGGGAGCTGTGTCCTGGATGTGAGGGTGAGCTAATGGAAGACAGTATATGATGGGCTGTTACCGGTTGGGAGGTGAAGATTTGGCAATCACTGGCATAGCACGTTTACTCAGTGGGCAGATCTGCAGATATCCTCAAAGCTGGTTAAGGAAAGCCGGCAGTGAGCTAGAAGATATAACAATGAGGTTGCCAAAGGAACATCAAGATCCAAGAGCAAGGACATCACTGCCAGTGGAAACGGGTCTGAAAAACAAGAGCATAGTGGAAAAACAGTGTCTACTCAGCAACTTTGGCAAGGTCATCAACCTCAGTGAAATCAGAGGTTTCCTGGTGGTCCAAGTGTAGGAAAGGTGTGAAGGAGTGATGTCAACCACTTCCCAATGTGCTTTGGCAGTGACAGCAAGACAGACATTGACCTGGAACTGAAGATGGTTTGTATGGGAGCCCATTTTAAGATGGAAGCAAAGACAGCCTATTTGAATCTGGTAAAGTGGGAGTCCAAAGCATTCCATTATGGGTGGGTTGGTTGGGGTTCTGAGGAGAGTGATGGAAAGTGTGGCCCACTCAGATGTGAATGGGGCAGTGGTTGACCTCTAGACTAGACTGTGAGAGTAGGATCCTGCCTCTTCCACTTTGTGGCTGTGACCTTCAGCAAGTACTGAACCTCTCTAAGCTTGGTGTCTTTCTCTGCAAGACATTTTCCCCCACATGACATACCCCTGTTCACCTCTGTTTTCTAGACTGTGTTTACCATGTGTAGAGCCTACAGCATAGACCAGCAGCAGGGCACATCTACAGGAAACCCAGTTCATCTGGGGTGTGACTCAGGAAACCACAGCTCTGTGTCTCCGGGAAAGCCCAGCCTCCCTTTCTCTGAAGGGAGAGCTGTGGTTTGGGGACAGTCAGCTGAGCTGCTGGAGTATGGCACTCCACGTCTGAGATTCTTCAGTTGTGAGCATCAGTGTCTGCTGTGCTGTGAAGCATGTGGAGGGAGGAATGGCGATTCCTCCCTTTCCTAAGCAGATACTGACCGCATCGTAACTGAAATGGGAAACTAGCTGAAAACATCACTTAAAACTAATCACTAGCTGAACCTCGGCCACTTACAAAATGGCAACTTTGTCAACTGCAGGTGGCTTACTCTTCAAACTTTGTTCCACCATGGTGAATGGCAGGCTGTAACTGGCCACAGTGAGGGCAGACAGGTAATAATAAACCCATTGAATGGATAAGAGAGTTAAACCTCTGTAGAAAACATTTTCTCAGTAGATTTTTATAAAATGCAACTTCATAGACTAATGTATCTTTCAGTATACTTTTAAGCCAATCGCTATGCATAAGAAATGTATATTTTGGATGGAAAAGCTCAATACAATATTTAAACAAAAAGACTCAGAAATAATCTTGAATTATATTTACATACAGTAATAGGATGTCTGAGTCAGGCAGGATTCTGAAAAGAAAGTTTCACTTGCACATCGGCTGTGTACCCTGCTTGCTGTTAGGGAGACTTTGTGGGAGATTAGGAAGCCATGGTGGAGGCGTTTTACACCCCAACATCACAGATGTTATTTATATACAGATATATTTATATACAGAGATGCAGGCCGCTCACTGTATTGTTCCTTTTAAGGACGCAGATTAGAAGGCGCGGGTGAATGTGAACTATATTCTAACTTTCCCCAGGACACAGAGGAATCAGGCTCTCGCTTATGAAGATGTTCATGCAGATGGATTACTTCAACATCTGTCTCTGATGGAAAGAGTTCCAGAAGGTGAGGAGGACTATAGAACTCCAGGCTGTCTTTGAGTGCCACTCCCACAGAGCCTGAAGAGACTCTGGTCTCAGCCTCTTTATCCCCAAGGATGACACGTTCCTTTTGTAGGGAAGATGGTATAGAAAATGCTGCTCCAGTCAAAGACACTTAGGAGGGTCCTAGAGCTAGCTCCATCTAGACGATCATTGCTTCTTGCAAAATAACTTGCACAACAAGTGGAAAATGATCCCCCATTAAGATTAGGTTAGTAGTCAAGGTTTTTTTTTTTTTTTTGACAGATGAGGTGGCCCAAGACTATGTTTTTGTTTTGTTTTGTTTTGTTTTGTTTTTTTCTTCCTTGAATGGCTGAATGGTAGCTATGGAATTGTAGGAAGTGTCCCACAGAGGATTTCCTCAGTCATTGTTTTTTTCTCAGGTTTTTTTTTTTTTTTTTTTTTTTTTTTTTTTTTAAATGTGTTTGGTACTGAACAGGAATCCTTCTCTTTGATTTCGGCAATGCAGAGTTTAAAAGGCCAGGGCAGGATGGAGGTCACAGCCTTGCTTTCTTCCGTGCCCAGGGCCCCATGCTTCGAAGCCTGTCTCTTTAAATATTGGGAAGGAGCAGAGTTCTGCCTTCCTTCCCTGTCTTTCATTCTCAGACCTCTGAGCGGACAGTGCTTTCCTAGGATCTGTACAAAGGACGTTTCATGGAGCTACTGCCACTTAAGCTTTATATTTGCAGGGTGCTCTGACTCACATAGCTGTCTCAGCCCTGGCAACAGCTCACGAGGCCTTGTGGGCCCAGGGTCTGTCTGGTTGTAGGAGGTGATCTCAGAGGTCTCCAGGAGACAGAACCCACAGGAGGTACCAATCTATGAAAATCTTTGCTCTTTGAGGAGGTGATTCACAGGATTATGGAGGCCTGCATGTCCAAACCACACAGGCTGTGTTGGCAGGAAGAAGGCCCAGGCAGAGCAGACCTTGTCGGGCAAGGTAGAGGGCCCAGTGCTGGAGAATTCCCTCTATTCAACAATCTTGTCTGCCAGCACAAGAAGGACCATTTCTTTTACTCAGACTAAACCAATTTCTACAGAAGTGTCATCCCAAATGTAGCAGAGTCTTGTCTGACAAAGTAACTGAGTAGCAATGGCCTAGCAAACTTGGCCTAAAATTAGCCAGCTCTGTGGGGTGCAAGATCCAGGATGTCATATATACTTGTTAGTGTTCAGAGAATAGTCACACAGGCACACACACACACACACACACACACACACACACACGCACACATGCACACATATGCACACACATGCACAGATATAGATACAAAGACACACATAGACATGGGTGCACACACATATGCAGTGGCACAGATACAAATACACACATATGTACACAAACAGAAATACAAAAAACACTCATACAGACACAGGTACACATACAGATATAGGCATACACACATACAGGCTGACACATACATACAGATATAGACACACATGCACACTGACAGATACACAAACAGAAAAACAGACATGTAAACATGTACACACAGACATGCAAACACAGATAGACAGACGTTCACAGAAAGACAGACAGACATAGAAAACCACACACACACACACACACACACACACACACGCAAGCACACACATGCTCGCACTTATGGAATCCTGTCCATAGAAGGAAAGGAAATGCAAGCTTTGGATAAAGACATTTTTTCTTTTCTTTTTGCCCTGGGAAATCAGCAGGGAAAGGACATGGCACCTGGACTTCTATGACTCCTTTGGAGAGACCCTACTGCAAACCTGTAAATGCTGATGTTAGCCAGCTGCTGACTTCCTGCATCCCTGCATTTGCATACGGATGGGACGGGGCAACTATATAACCTATATAGATGAAGTCTACAAAATAACGTGTATAGATGAAGTCTACACATACACACGGGGGAGGCAGTACAACAAGATGTCAAGGTGGAACCCTAGTTTGCTGTGTTGTTACTTTATCTGGAAAACAAGAAATAAACAAGAAGATCTATACTTAATAGGCTGTAAGCATTAAATGTGGTGGTATTTTTAAGAGGCTTACAACATTGCCTGCTGCCTAAGCCCTGACAGTGTAAAGCATATAGTGATTATTAACATTGTCATCAGTACAGTGATTATCAGCTGTGCACTTGCACACATCATGTATGTTTATTCATCTACAAAAGGCAACCTGTATTTACAGCAAATAAATTAAAAGCAGGAATCCTATATCAAAACCTTATGAAGGTATCGTGCACGGTCCATCCCAGATACCGCCTTTAAGAACATTTATTATCTATGGTACTTCATTACTGGAAGGTCATTGGAGAGAATCCAGGCTATGTCTGGCTTATATTAAATTAAAGCATTTTAATGTGTTACAGAAGATGCTAACCTGACACTGCAGTCAGTTGAGCATAATGGGTTTCTGAAGATCAGCTTCAGCAGGACGCCTTCCTTCTGCTGGGGAGGGGAGCGAGACAGGAGGTCTCTCCTTTCCAGTGTTCCCACAGGGTGCAGGCTTGTCTGCTGGCCACTTGAGGCTCAGGTGGGAGTCAGCCTGCTGGAATGAGAGCCTTCGCACAGCAATGCCAGCCGGTGGGCTGGTGCTTGATGGGCTGCCTCCTCTTGATAAATGCCTGCACAGATGCTGTAGCTTCATGCTCAATTAATCTCGGCTGAATTGATCAACCAGTCATAAAGAAAGCCATTAGCAATAAAGCAAGGCTTCCCCAAGAGTTTTCATGGAAAGAGGAGAGGAAGGAAATTGGTGTTTTAAAGAAACTAAGATGATGAACTGTATTTGAAAAGAACAAAGTTAGGCATCTATCTGCCGGGCTGACTCAACGCTAAGCTGGAGACATAACAAAGCCATTTCGTTCCCACTCTTCTCATTTATCTTAGGAATCATTAAAAAAAAAAACTGTTTTTTTTTTGTTTTGTTTTTTGTTTTAAAGAAGCAAGTTCTTATAAAGCTTAGTCTATGCTAGAGCTGGCGTTAAGAAACTTCTTGTGTTTGTATCTATCTGATGGCACAGTAGGATGGTAAGATCAGTTTTCGGTGATTTCAGCGTTTATTCATTTATTATCACTGGTGTGTGAGAGTACATGGCGTGTGTTTGGTCACACCTGCTATGGTGTGACATATATGTGGTACCTATATGTGGGAAAAATCAGAGGATGGCTGTGTGGAGTTGGTTTCTTTCCATGGGTTGGGGATCAGGCTATCAGCCAATGAGCCATCTCACTGGCTATTTTATAGGTAAAGAAATGGAAAAGAAATGAAGTAGTTGGGCCAGGATTCCTATGGCCGAGCAGAGCCCTAAGCTGTGCCCTTGGCCTTTGCCCCCTGTGTCCTGTGCTGCTTGGGTTTCAGTCCTGACTGTCCCCTCAGGATCAGGCGCTCTTTGCCTAATTCCCAAAATCTCACTTCACATTGGAAACACCTCGTTATAGTTCTATTCTTTTAAAAGATAACTTCGGTAGAGTCCATTCATTTTAGAATACAAAAAGCATTCGTAGGCAATGCTGATAAGCAAGCAGAAGAAATGGTAATTCTTTTTACTTCTTCATTTAGACTAATGCTTTCTAACACTGTCCTTAGCTTTAGCCTTTCATGATGCCTTTCCTTTTGAGCAATAATAAAGCCATATGAGACAGACTGTTTTACAATAAGCTCATACGAGACATACGGTTTCATAATTTTTAACCCAACAGTGAAGTGTAACAGCCTTTCCATTTACATAGATTTATTTCTACCACATTACTTTCAGTTCTTTAAAAGTATTCTACTGTATCCGTATGCTCCAATTTACTCAAGGAATCCTTTGTTGTGGACAATTGTTTCCAAATTTAAAAATGAGAAAGAGGACTACCATGCAAATAGCTGATAGAAATGTGGAGTAATGTAAATCTTCCCAATGTATATTTGTTCTAAAACAGCATGTTCTACATGAAAAATACATTTAATTTTTATTTGACTGAAATAAAAGAGAAGAGACCCAGGCATCCTGCAAATACCTCATAGCTTAACTTACATGCATACTAAATTATTTTAATTAATAAATTATTGTTAGTATTAGTTCTCACTAATTCCTATTGATTCAAAGTATTTATTTGAAAAATCACTATCATTTATCCTTTCCAGATACTAAACCTATTAAGGAAGTGATCAAATCTCTGGGCTAATATAACTCTGTAGTTTGTTATAAATTTTCCATTAATGTGAATCTTGACTTCAATTAAAATTCTATGAATTCAACACTGAAACTGTTTTGAGTAACTTCCTAATTTTATAGATGATGATGATGATGTACAGATGAATATAAAGGAGATGATATCCTCCTGTATATTCTCTTCAGGCTTCTCTGTAACTTCTATTCAAGATGCCAAGGCTCCGTCTACATATGTGGCAGAGGATGGCCTTGTTGGACATCAGTGGGAGGAGAGGCATGGGCCTGAGGGTGTTCAATGCCCCAATGTAGGGGAATGCCAGGTGGGAAGAGGGGAGTGTGTGGGTGGGTGGGGGAGCACCCTCATAGAGGCAGGGGGAGAAGGGATAGGATGGGGGTTTCTGAAGGGGAGTCTTGGAAAGGGGAAAACAGTTGACATGTAAATAAAGAAAATATCCAAGAAAAAAAAATGCCAGGGATCAGTGACTCCAGTACTCACGGGCATCAGTTTCTGTGTCCATGTTACTTCATGTTTAGGATGACACTGCACTTCCAGACAAATTTTCCATACGTCTTGGGGTATAAGAGTTTGTTGACCTTTTTGCGCAGTCTTTCCTCAGTATCCTACACGGCTTTTCCTCCATCTGCAATTTCCTCTCTAAATCTGTTTGCACATGGTTTGAGATTTAACTACCTATTGGAGATTGCTTGGACACCTGAAAACCTTTTGTCCTCAAGGATTCACAGTAAGAAATTAAACCACAACCAAAAACTACTAAGCTTCAAATATTAGCTTTCCCTGACCTTGTCTTCTTCTCTGGGGCCGTATGGATCATTGTTCTCTGTCTTGGTTGTCAATGGGTAGGAAAATCCCCCATTTCGAGCAAAGGGTGTTTCTTTCTGGTGCAAGTGCCCTGTGGGTGGCAGCTAATCCCCTCTCCATGAGCATGGCTGTAGCTGTGACACCCACTTGGGGAAAGGGCGCTGAAGCAGGAGCTAAAGTGAGCTAGGACTAAATAGTGAGTTTGAGGCTCTCCTGAACCACATGATGAGAACCTGTTTCACAAAGAAAGATGTAAAGGGTTGGTCTGGTGGTACTATGCATTCAAATGCTGAATACAGGTCCCCAAGACGTAGTTGCCCTCTACGAAGAGATCCTCTCACACACTAAATGATGCTATGTTAATTTTACCCCACATGTTATTCCCGATTGGTTAATAAAGATGCCTGCAGCCTGGGTGGAAGAGAGTGGGTGGAGCAAAGGGTCTGGGGCTTGGGGTCTGAGGTAGGGATCAGGAGGAGCCAGAAGAGAAGGAAGAACGTCATCACTTTGAGCTGCTGGGTGGCGCAGGGGTGGTCCAGGGGGAACAACGCAAGTTCTGCCTCTGGGATCACACACAGTGAAGCAGACAAAACAGCCTAGAGGGTGATATCTGCCCAGCTCTTGTGCTTTTACCCTTCTTATAAATCGAAAGTTTTTTGTATCGCTCTTGTGAGACGGACAACTGTCCACTAAATAGTTTCCACTCCTCCAAATTTGTGTTTCCCTGTGTGTCACTCAGAGTCCACTTCCGTCTGGTGGAAGTGATTCTGCCCAGTAATTAGTTACAATCCTGGATCCACAACGTCCTTTAATAGAGCTATGAGGCAGATCAAGCCCAGGACCCTGACCACAGTTAACACCTGAGACTGTTCAGTGCCATGCGCACTGAATAGATTCATATACTTCTAAAATTTATGCTAATTATATCTCGGTTCTTTATTTTAAAAATTAAACAAGCTTGTTTAAAAAATATATATTCCATGAGTTCTAGTGAAACAAAAGGGAAAATTCTGAATCTAAGAAAACGAGCCCATGCTCATGGGAACTATAAGTAATGGCTTCAATGGAGACTTAATCTGGCTGTAGGCTTCATGGACAATCAGACAGAAGGTAAGGAAGACGTCACACCACACTTCACACTGAAGGAGGCAGATCTGACGGGCCACAGATTTTTACAGGCCTGCACTGAGCTCTGAGTCTGAAGTCCACCTGTATCCCTTCATGGACCAAATCACCAGCCCTCTGCATCATGGTTCAGAGACCTCCTTATGGTCAGATGGAGGCCAGAGGAACCCTTCTTCAAGGCTGCTATGAGAATTAAATGGGCAGCTTGTCAGAGCATGGATTGTATGAGTAGTAGTGGAGATCAACCTAGTTGTTTGGTCAGGGACATGGCTAAGTAAGGCATGAACCATCTGCACTAGACCCAACTATATAGTCTCCATTGGGTCTTGCCCTAGTCACACTTTGACCCTACAGCACTCAATGTGATTGTATCCTTTCCCATATTACCATAGAGTAATGGTCACATTACAGGATTGGCTTTGGCTGTGACAGACATGTAGACTGGAATGACAGTGTGACTCACATGTCCTTTGCAGACCCTTGCCTTCTGGCCCGAGGAAAATACCCAATAGAGAAAGAAATCATTTTCACCCTGGATCTCAGAGTCCAGATGAGCTTGATTAGCTGGGACCTCAGTGTAGGAGATGTGTCAAAAACAGAGCTTCCCAGAGTCGTCCCATTTTTAAGATAATTTGTTATATACTATGACTATGACCATAACCATCTGATCCAGTGTGCTTCTATGAGCAAACATGGGAAGATATTTGTGTTACCAGTGAGAATTGAAGTTTAAAAGTAGTAATAAAGCTGATGGTGGGTGTGGTCATGTGTAATCTTAGCACTCAGAGGCTAAAGCAGAAAGATTCCTGAGGCCAGCCTAGGCTGCAACATAATACCGGCTAGCCAGGATACAAAGCAAGACCCTGTCTCAAAGAAGAAAAAAGGTATAATAAGAATAATATAATTTCCATTTTTGTTGAATAATACAAATCTCTAATTTTATTTTGTTGAGATAAAGAATATGCTTGTATATCTGAACACTGAAAGGATAGTATTCACATCTTTCAAAGTAGGAATTTAAAAAGTATGCCCTTTAATCAAGGTGGTGTTTTCTGTGTCTTGTACACACCAAAGTCTGGGTTGATCATTTTATAACTGTTGGTCCTCTGTTAGAAGAATACGGTGTCTCACTTGGTACAAATTCAAAGATGTCCCAAGCTAAAGATATGCGTTAAAGGAAGCCGGGACTCATTCAGTCTGAAAGTCAGGCCCAAATCAACTATTCCAGGCAAAGCAAGCATATGGTCACAGTCCTTGAGGGGCTGGACAGAGGTGGATTGTCATTGTTTATGGATTTGCATAAATTGTCTTCACAGAGCCGTGGTCTCACCTACAGAAATGCAAATCTCCAGATCAGTTAGACCTCTGGCAATCTCTGCTATGTTTGTTTCCCCTTCAAGGGTTTTATAATGAAAAATTGTCAGGAAAGTAGCATTACAAAGCTATAGAATATAAATCTCTCAGACCCTCCGAGACGCTCAGCACGTGTGCAATCCCCCTTTCGCCGGGCAGAAAGCTAATCTCGGCTGGCTCCTATCTCAGACAGTTGCTGGGAGCCGTAACTGAGCTCAAGTGTGCAGAATGCTGTGGTAGTCTGGGGCCAGAGCGAGCACCTGATGAATTTTTTGTTATCACTTAATGCATTGTAATGATTACCCAACAGTAAATATTGATAAGGAAGGGTTCTTGTTCCTAAAATGCTGGCAATGGGAGTGGACATGCAGAAATGAGTAAGGTAGAACAGGAAAGGTGGTGATAAATGTATGTGAAAGAGGGTATTCACAACAGGATTTACAATTAAATACACACTATTGAGCATACCAAGATTAGTTATGCCCGAAGGTGGAAGGGACTGTGGTACACAGGGATTCCAGGGTAGGATCTTCCATTACTTAAGCAACGGCAAGTATGATTCTTGTCTCCAAGGAAGAAATCCTTCTGACTCGACTTCTGGTCTCATGTTATGAAAGAAATCTGGTACATAGATAATTGCATTGTATGATAGTAAATATGAGAGTTGTTACTATTATTTTTAAAATATTATATCAGAGTAGCTAAGGGCCTGACTTTTAGAGCTCAGAGTCCGAGGTACAATTCTGGTTTTATTCTTATTAGAAATGCCACGTGAGGGAGTTTTCTTGGCCTCTTTGTGCCTCAGTTTCCACATCTGTTAGATTTGCCTCAGGGTGTCACATGAGCAGGAAACAATGGACTCTGTGTAAATTGTCCTCAGGGGAACTTGGCATCATGAGCACCTCAGAAATCCCACAGCTGAGCACCTGGGCAGTGTCTGAGCAAAGATGACCGCCTCAGTAGCAGTATCATGTATTAGACTAAGATGCTTGAGCACAAGAGGGAAAATGTCTTGTAGCGTGCCCTTGACCAACAGATCCTAGCTCATTCCAGAAAAATTAATAAAAACTATTTAAAATGTATTGTTTATTTTTTATTTTGTATGTATTTACATATGCACACACGCACGTGTTTCCACTAAGCATCATCCCCACTCTGTTTTCCTCACTGCTGAATCCCGTTGGGTCCTGTGGGTATCTGGCAGCTCATGTTAAATTCTCAGTAGAGGAGTCTTGCCTGCCTGTCTTGTGGTGCTGTCTGGCTTGGTCTCATTTCTACGCCAAGCTTTCTATCTCATTTTAGTCCCTTGTAGGGACGGAGGCTCCAGGGAAGAGTCAGTGCTTTTAGCAAGGCAGGATTCAGGATTTCTGAAAAGCAGTGACCAGAAGCTGTTATTCTCCCCTGCGTTGGAATTGTCACACCCAACACTCTCCAGCAAGCCACTGGGAAAATAACGTATCAGTCCACTAGCTGTCTGGCTTCCAAATCAGTGATTTTAAAGTCAACTGAAAGAGCAAATGTTGTGATTTTTGCCTTGTCACATTGACATCTGAATTGATTTTGGAACTGACTGAGAGCATTTTATGGGGCCAGATTTTTTCCCTCTTGGTAACAATCTCCTCATGTCCTTGTTTGCCACTGAGTAGCTGTCTTGGGCCCTGCTAATTTTAGCTTTTTGAGTCTAGTTCTTGAGACTTCTTGGGGGAAGCATTCTAGCCTTCTGGTCGGCCTGGAACTTAGGGACAAAGCTGGGGAAAGTACGTTTTTTCATGAGTGATTACTTAAGGGTTGAGTGTTTACTTATCCTTTTACTCCTTGAAATGCATCCTGCCTCAGTTGTCTTTGTCCAGTGATCTTTGACTGTAGCTCTTTCCCTTCAGACATCCACAGACACTGTCAGGTCAGGTCTTCCTCTGCTAGCTCTAGGGCATTTCATGGCGGGTGTGTGATAAGCACAGTGACTGTCCCCCCATGTCTCTTCCTCACAAGATGCAACAGATGGGCTTTTCTAGGTTACCATCCCCATTCTCACAAGCCATTTCATTTTCTTAGGATAAAATGCCTTTTATTTTATTTTGGTTTGGTTTTTGAAGTACACAGTTTCTCTGTGTACTCCTGCCTATCCTGGAAGTCTCTCTGTAGACCAGGCTGGTCTCAAACTCAGAGATCCACCTGCCTCTGCCTCCTAAGTGCTGGGGTTAAAGGCATGAGCCATCACCACCCAGTGATAAAATGTCTTTTAAATGAAGTTGTGTGTTTGTGGTGTGTGTGTGTGTGCGTGTGCGTGTGCGTGTGTGTGTGTGTGTGTGTGTGTGTGTGTGTGTGTGTGAAAGAGAGAGAGAGTGTGTGTTGTATCTAATTGGATCTTTTCAATTAACTGAGCTTGAAATGGGTTTTGCTTTGCCTTTCAAACAAGTTTTTAAAGCAACTGAGGTAAAATGCTGGGTATCTGGTGTAAGGAGAACATTTGGCAATGTTTAGACTAGTAGGATACTTAATCACTGTCAGCTTTCCTGAGACTCCAGTGTTGTCATCTGCTGAAAGGCAGGTAGGATGGTTACAGTCAAGCTGACAGGGTGTTCATTCTTGCCCTGTGAGCTTGCTGTTGAGAAGCCCTCAGGCAAGGTACAACATGACTGTACAAATGTAAAATAGGCACAGTAACAACATGTATTACATAAAACTGTCACGGAGATTAAATGTTATAATAGATAAAAGCACTTACAGCCGTGCGCAACGTGTCAAACAACTCAATACATACATCATTGTCAACATTACTTGCGTGACAGGTCCTATACCAAGTGAGTTCTATGCAACTAACTCAGCACATCAGTGGGGAAAAATGGATCTGCTTACTTTTGTATATGAAAACGATAATTTGGGGGAAATTACTATTTTTACTATTCAAATACATTTTAAAAAATATTCTTTGAAATTAACATTGCACCCATGGCATGGACTGAAATCTTTAATCCTCCTGTCTCAAGTATTGCTGTCTTCAATTCACCTCCCCGGTCAGGTCAAGCCTACTTAGAAGATTCCATTTCTCTGGCCTCTTTCTCATCCTTCCTGCTTTTTGCTCAAGAGGTTTTTGATACGATTTCTGTTTCTCCATTCAACCCAATCTAAGTACCAACCTCCCAAAATGGCGTCCTGTGCAGAGTTCTTAATAAAGTACTCACCCTCTGGCTTGGAACTTGGGATCTTTCTTTCTGGCCTTAAGCATTTGGTCTTTCCTGGTCTCCTTTACATGTTATTTCTTCTCACCTGCTCCAGCCCTTTGTTGCTGCACTAATATTCTTTCCTTCCTCATCTCTGCAAAGCTGTTTTACTAATTCATAGGTCAGTCTCTCAGTAGAACATTGAAACATTGCATCTAAGGGGATGCTTAGACAAGCCCTATACCCAGTCTGAGGCTCTCCCTAGTGCTTCTCCTCAGAGATCACCACCATGGTTAACACAGGTAAGCTTTTCCACACCCCAGCCCAGCATTTGCATATGCATATGAGCCTATAAAGGACATGTGGTGTGCCCTGTTATTTTGGGTGGGTGTCTACGACATAAATAGCAATGACTATACTCTCTTTCTGTAACTTCCTTCTCTCCCCTAAGAATCTGTCTTAGCAATCTGTCCATCAACACACACTCCAAATACCACCAATGATTCTCCAAACTATACAAGATCTTATTTATGGGATGTGGCTTCCGCCTGTCATTAGCACCCAACAGGAAGCCATGGCTTGTTTCCAGATATAAGTATCCAGCTATAGACAGCCCTATAAAGTCGAGGCTTCAGTTTCATTGTCTTTAGAATGGATGCAGCCAGTTTCCACCCTTCTTATAGAACTTCCTGGCTCAAATAAAGAAACACGTGTAAGAGAACTTACCTACTTATTTATACAAGAGGTTGTTGTACTGTACGAATGTAAGATGGTGCAATTCAATTGTGCAGCTTCTTAGAAGTTTAAATGGTATGGAATTGAAAGTTAATAAAGGAATGATTAATTAGACAAAAGACTTCAGGTGTGGCTTTACTTTGCCAAAGCTGCTACATCAATTTTTTGTGCTTTCTTCTCATAATGACAAAATTGGCCTTATAATGAGGTGGTATAGATGTAACTTACACTTCCTTTTTTTAAATGGGGAAGTGAGAGGGGCACAAAAGTTTATTAGACCATGCATGTATGGTGTGCTGCTCCTTCATTTTATGAAAACTTTCAGACACCCGCAAAGTTGAAAGACTCTACTAAGATACCTATAAACAGGCATGCAGAGTGAACATGGATATTTTATTGCCTTGTTTTTTATCACAGATCTGTCTGTTGAACTATCCTCTCCTGCATCCATTTATATATCTAATTTTGGGGGATATTTTTCTACGTAACCTGCAAATATTAGTAAAATTTCTGGGCTGGAGAGATGGTTCAGCTGTTAAAGACTAGACTCACAACCAAAAGTCAAGTCAAATTTCCTCTAACTGGCCCTAAATTATACATGTCAATTAACCGGTCTTTAGCATTTGCCTATAAGTATTTTTTTCTTTGATGCAAATTAAGGTTAAATTTAATGTCACCCAAAAAAGAAAAAAATCTTGGCATAGTACAGTATTGTTGTACACTTTTCTGTTATTGAAATAGTGAAGCAGCCCCCCCCCCTTCAAACCAACTCTCAGGTTAAAAAGTTACGTAAATAGAACACAACAGACCTTCCTTGGATGAAAGAGACAGGGCAGCCTGAAGCTTTTGCTTCCTAGGGTGGTCTCTAGATGGTTACAGTGCCATGAACTAGTCAATTCAGGTCCATTTATTAACCTCATAAGCCTTGGTGTGATCTCTACGAAACAGGGCTTTATAAGTAGCTCTTTCCAAGCTGTTCGCTTCTCATTTCCCAAAGCACTGAGCCTTTTGCAGATTTTTTTTCCTTCCCAGCCTTGCAACAGAAAGCTTTCTTTTGTTTTAATGAGCTCACTACAAAAAGCCACATTCGAGAATGTGATATGAATGCCTGAAGTAAAAACCACAATCGGAGGGGCTGTCTGCGAAATGGAAGAAAACTGGAAAAAACAAGACTCTGACCTCAATAGAGAGCAAAGCACAGAGGCCTGGGTGAGCACCGCAGCATTCGTGTGAAGCTGCCCTGCCCATCCTCCAGGCCTTTGCTAAGTCAGGCCTGAAAGTAGCCCCAAGGAATTTATATGTCAGGTCATAAGTAAATTCTGCTTGGTGCCTTGTAGAGACACAATGCCGTTGTGTGTGGAAGAGGACAGAGCCTTCACTCTCTTGGGCGAGAGGGCTCTATCCAGTGCCCACACCTAGCAGTAGTCTGAGCAGATGGGGGATTGTTGGGTAGGAACAAGTCTGAGACCAGGTTCGGCCAGAATCACATGAGCCAAGCGTTGGAGGATAAATGTTGTAACTATAGAGAGACTATAATTAATCATACACATCTCAGAAGAAGAGGAGGAGGAGGAGGAGGAGGAAGAAGAAAAAGAAGAGGAGGAGGAGAAGGAGGAGGAGGAAGAGGAAGAGGAAGAAGAAGAGGAGGAGGAGGAGGAGGAAGAAGAAGAAGAAAAAGAAGAAGAGGAGAAGGAGGAGGAGGAAGAGGAAGAAGAAGAAGAAGAAGAAGAGGAGGAGGAGGAGGAGGAGGAGGAGGAGGAGGAGGAGGAAGAAGAAGAAGAAGAAGAAGAAGAAGAAGAAGAAGAAGAAGAAGAAGAAGAAGAAGAAGAAGAAGAAGAAGAAGAATGGATTTGAAGATGGATGGAGAAAGCAGGGTTGGTGTTAGGTTGTGAGACACAAGAGAGTAGAATGGTCCCAAGCCTGTGCTATGAGGGTTTCAGGTGCTCAGAGGTAATCCTAACTACTAAGAAACACTTTACTGTGGCTAGCTAGCTAACCTAGGAAAAAAACGGTAGGTTACTAATGACTACTTAGTAAATGCTTATTAAAGGAAAGGGGAGTATGGACAGAGATAAGGAGACAGACCGACAGACAGATAGGCAGGCAGGCAGACAGACAGACAGATGAGTTTAACCTGAACTGCAGAAGCTCTGGGCATGGGCCTAGGATCATTGCTGTGAGGTTGTCATAGAGAACTTGAATATAACTTCCTTACCAACAGCTATTATTTTAAAACTATTTTGAGCACAACTCACAAGTTTCAAACAGGAGGGGGAAGGCATTGCATGAGGACCCAAACAAACCCATACCCACCCAGACTCACATACCTAGAGTCTTTCAAAATGCATTGTGTTCTAACAATTTCCATTCCATTCTTTGTTCCCTTTCCTAAAATACTGGTTTGTAACTCTCAAGCCTAAAAATTCCAGGTCCAAACTCTTTGATCTGTTCTAGGAAACTTTTTTTTTTAACATCTCTTTCCTTTCCAGAATTCTCAGCCCACTGTGTCCCTCTCATCTCCTGCCTCCTAAAGAGTGCTTTAAGAGCATCAGATTCATCCTGTGTCATAGGAAGCAAACACAATGTCTGCTTTTGCACTCAGCATTAACTCCACAGTTCACTCATTCACATCAGTGGCTGTGAGAACATCACTGGTCCTCAGCTGTCCCTCCTTCCTCCCAGCCATAGCTTCTGGACTTCCCACACCTTCCTTTACCTTCAAGTCGACAACCTTTCACCTTTGACCCTCAGAGGGTCCCACTGTCATTTGACTACACAAATCCTCCACCAATTTATTCCTCCTTCTCTCCTTGTTTATATTTATTCCTTCTGGTTTTGACTGAGTATTTTTGATCTGTACTTCCTTAGTAAGGATCTTTTTCTTTATGTTAGGCCTGAATGCATTCATTTACTTAATCAGCCTTTCAAATTTAGCTTAAGGAATGTTTTAATGAGTAAAACACAAACCCAGATACATAATAATAATAATAATAATAATAATAATAATAATAATAATAAAAGACATGTAATTCCCACTCTCAAACTCCTTGAGGAAGAGCAAAGGGCTTGGATTTGTGCAGTGAGTTGTCTTAAGGTAACAAAGTCACTGGAATGTGCCTCAAGGATAAAAAGGTCAAGGTTTGGAGCTTTGAAGACTGGGAATTCAATTTTGGCTCTACCAGTTTCTAGCCACCTGCACTGGCGTGAGTAGCTCCGAATGCCAGTTTCTCCTTAGTTGAATGGTAGTTTGGGTAGTTGTGATATGTGGTGGTTCTTCTTGGCCATAAACTTGATTGACTTGAGAAGTGCCTGGGAGGTGGTGAAGCACACCTCTGCCCATCTCTGTGGATTCACAAAGTGGGGAGGACCCAGCCTGGGCATCAGTTATACCACCTGTGGACTGGAGACCTGGACGGGATAAAATGGGTAGAAGGAGGAAGCCTGGAACCACAGACAAGACACACTTTGTGCTTTCTGGGAACCATGATATGATGGCTCTGCTTAACCATCTTCTCCTAGCTACCCACGAAGGACTGAAGCACCTGGGATGCTCAGTCAAAAGTTCTTCCTTTTTTTTCTCTAAGATGTTTCTCTCAGGTGTGTGTCTCATCTGAGTGATGAAAGTCTGAAACAACATCATGAAGATTATATTATATTATCTTATTTAATCTCACAAGTTCCTGTGTGCTATGTACTGTCATTAGCCCTACAGACAAGGAAATTGAGGCCCCGAGATAAGAACCCAAATGCTCTTATTGAGAACACGTGGAGAATCTGTGATTCCATGTGTAAGGCTACCTTAACTTCTCTGAGAATGTAGAATTCGTGTTCCTTACTATCACAGACTGGAACCTAATTTTATAAATTATTCGCAGGGGCTATCACATGCTCAGCAGATATGTTGCTCAGCTGGAATGGCGCCCTGTCAATTTCCTGCTCAAGAGAGGAGACTGTCTGTGCATGATACATTCTCCCACATAGACAGCGAGGACATCAACAGATCATAATTACCATCAAGACTGGGTACCCTCTCTGTGCTGGGCAGTTTACACACATGAGCTCCTGGTATCTTACAACCCTGTGAAATAAATGTTATCAGTCAAATTACAGACGGGAAGACTGTATAGGTAGATGGTACGACTTCCTTTGGCTGTTTCTGCCGTAGGTATTATCATTAATCGTAGGAATAGCTGCATAATGATAAAGTACATCAGAAACTAGACATGAATCCAGGTCTGTTTGACTCCAGGGAGTCTTTTTATCATGAACTGTGACAAAAAATGTGGACTCAGAGCACATCACATGCTTTATCTAAGCATGGTGAAGCTTTTGATAGACTAGTTTTTCTATGGAGTATTTCATCCGTACAGGGGTTGAATCCAGATGTTTTCTTCAGTGATGATGCCTCTGTAACAAGCCGGAGACCTTAGCACCATTGGCCACATTGGAGGCATCATTGTGACCTTAGAACCCAGCACATAGGCCCCAATACCTGACTACACGGGAACAAAGGCCTACCTCATCAAAGACCTAGTCTGCAGTCCCAGGATCTGGAATAGCCCTGAAATGCACTAACCTTGTTATTTTGACTTCTTCGGTTTTGCTTCTTGCTAACTGATCTTGCTAACTGAAGTGTGTCATCCAGGATGTGGGTTTAGGGCATAAAAGGCACAGCATGGTGAAGCTTGGTTCTACACCATTTGGGCACGGTCCCCGTGCAGTTGTCCGCTGGCAATAGTCTTTCTATTCGTCTTTAAGACAGTCTGTGTGTTCTTTGGTGGAATTACCTCACAACACCCCTGCCCTCCTGCCAGGACTCAGAGCACATTATTTTTTTTAGGTGGTAGATAATTTAAAGGAAAAAGAGTTTATTTTGGGCAAGGATGTCAGAAGATTTAGTCTACCATGGCAGGAACAGCTCACATTAGAGTAGAGAGGAAGTGGAGTGGGGTGTTGCAGGAGGATGTGAGGACGAGAAAAAAAATCCTTCTACCTTCTACCTTCTGCCTCCTCCCTAGTGACTCCATTCAGTATCCAGTTGGTCAACGGAATAATCCATCCATTAGGTCAGAGCTCCCATGTTTTAATTATATCTTGGACTCTCTCTCTCTCTCTCTCTCTCTCTCTCTCTCTCTCTCTCACATACACACACACGCACACACAGACACACACACAGACACACACACAGACACACACACAGACACACACGGACACAGACAGACAGACACAGACACACCTAGATATATGCCTCAATAATCCTGTAGGTGAGTCGTAATCTAATCAGGTTGACCCTCAGAATTAACTACCACATCTGGCTCTCTCCTGAGCCTTAGACAATGTTAGATAAACACAGGGGCTAAAAGGCAGCAAGTCTCAAGGCATGTTCTGCATAAATTCTTCTTCAGGACGTTAGCAGATGCTCGGCATGCCAGGAGCAGGGTGCCACTCTCTTACATGATGAGGCTGGACCTCTCTGCTCCTCAGGAATGTGCCATGTCCACCTTCTGCCTTCTGAACAGGAGACTAGAGGTTCTGGGTCTCCAGCCCTGAATACTACTTTGTATTTCCATTTCTGGTTCACTGGGATGCTTATTTTGGTTTTCTTGAGCTGGACTGTGTCTTTTCTCCTTTTTCCTTTGTTGTTTTGAGACAAGGTCTTGCCTATGCAGCCTATGTAACCTAGGCTGGCCTGGAACTCTGGATGCTCCTGTCTTCCCAGTGATGGGACTCTCAGTGTCTACCACTGTATGTGGCTCTTTTAAATTCTTCTTGCTATATGTTTTACCTCTTATTGCTGGGCATGTGTATGCAGTACAGAGAACCATGCCTAAGATGGTCTTCAGGGGCTTTTTGGACTACGTGTCCTAGGTCAAGTTTTGTACTGCAGAATGTTCGGGAGCTCTGTGTTTTGTGACTATCAAGAGTGCATTAGCTTCTGTCCTGCTTCCCCAATTCCTGAGGCTGAGAGCTCAGTTTGTTGTTGCTTCTGCCTTCTAATCTGTGAAAGTCAGTTTGGAATCAGTGCCCGTGAAGCTGGAAGTGATAGGAAGGCCCTTTAGAAAAGCTAAAAAGTTATTTGGGTTGAGTGGGAGGGGCAGCAGCTGCTTCAGGAGCTCCTCACAGCTGAGCATTCAAGGGATGATGGGTGCTTCTGGAAACAGGGAGGGGCGTCATTCTGCTGTGCTAGAGAGAGCACTCTGAGAGACTTGCCAAAAATCTCTTCTAGAAATGTGACCGTTAAGAACTTAATTTTCTTGGGTTGGAGACATACTGAGTAGTTAAGAGTATTTGTTGTTCTTCCAGGGGTCCTGAGTCCCCCGGGAAGATTCTATAAAGCGAGGGTTAACCAGAGGATAGGCAAAACCTTAACAATAGAGACACTTATAGTAGATGGTAAGTAGATAATAAGGAATCCAGACAGAGATAGTGTCTTGGCAAGGGGTAGAAGTGTTGGCCTTGTGTAAGGAGGCCTTGTGTGTGTGTGTGGTTTTTTGTTTGTTTGTTTGTTTGTTTGTTTTAACTAGACCTGGGATCATGGGTGCTGGTATTAGAAAGATACAACCTTCCATGGATGTCAGAACACACCTGCCCTCAGGAGCCTGGGATGCCTCCAACCTCTGCTGACTAAGGACAGCAAGAGAGTCTGGCCCAAGTTTCACCTGGACTTAGAGGTCAAAGGCCTCTCTGGGGAGAGAAAGGATCACATTCAGGCAAAGAGTAACTCTGTGCTCCTAGCTATGTACATAGTGGACAGCCATATATAGCCTTGATCTGCACTTTGAACTAGTATGCCTAGCAAACTGTTCTTCATTCTGTTCTCTCCTCAAAAGTCACCTCCCCATGGAAGTGTCCTCTGGCTTTATAGCCTGGGGGGATTCCTTTTTTTTCCCTTCTTGGTGTCAGCTGAAGAAATAACATGAGCACTTGTTGCCTGCCTGTCCCCTCCAGATAATGAGTTCGGTGAGGACAGGGCTGTCTTTTTCTGACCCTTCTCTTTCACCATGGAGAATCTATCACCCATTTCCTCTAAGGAACAGCATGGTTTATTGGAAAGATGAATAAATGAGCCTCGACAAAGACCTTCCAGACTTCACCTAGATGATTATAAACTGTGATTTCTACAAGTTCCAAAACTCTGTGCATTTTAAAGCTTGTCTCTTGATCTCAATCAAAATAAAAGGGTTATAGAGATGAAGAAAAAAAAAGAACACCACGATATGGAAATATTTAAAAAAGCAGATCAGGACCCTCTGTGCCATTTGGGGCCAGCTGTGCTGCAAACATGAAATGCACTCTGAACATGGTCATCTGATGAAGCTGACAGAAGGGAGGCACCAAGCTATGCTCCATTCAGAATCACCCTTGGGCATATACATGCTTGTCTGCTGCCTAGGATTCTGCCAGTCTAGCCATGCTCAGGTGGAGGTGACAGTCATGATGCAGGTGACTGTGCCATTACATCTTCGAGGAGCAATCTCCTTGATAAGGCAGCAGAGCCTGTCAAAGAGAATGCAGAACTCAGGTTGTCTAGGAGCAGTCGCTATGCTGGGAGAGTTCTTTGTTTCTCTCTGGCATGTGGGTGCACAGCCTTTGATGTTAGAATTTTGGCTCATTAATAACTAATTTACATTTCCCAGACAGCAAATTGTGATCTGACACAAATTTATAAAAGAATTCCAAATGGTGAAACTCTTTTATACAATGAGTCCTTTGTGGGCTTTTCCCCCCTCCCTCCCTCCCTCTCTCTCTCTCTCTTTCTTTCTAACTTAAGGAGTTTGTGATTAAAATTTTAATGCAATCATTGAAGTCTCCCGGGCTACTTGAAAATAAAGTACCATCTTATTTCCTCTTCTCAGAGATCATGACAACTGGCTGTTCCCCAGTAGATGCTGTAAATGTTACAACTGTATTTTCATCTGTTCCGGGCCTCAGATAAAATAGGATGTCCTCAGAGAGCCAGAGGGGTGGCCCAGCAGAGAGGCTGGAGGCAGCAATGAACAATGATGAAGCTTTGTTATTTGACTTTGGTAATCTGTAGGTTACCACATCAGCAGATTTCATTATGTATAAGATTTTTCCTTGACTTTTGGAACTCCCAGGGATAATACTATTCTAGATGCCTAAAGCCAAACCCTGAATTATTCTAAAAAGCACAGATGGGCAGGCCAGAGTTACCAATTCTCTTTGGTGACCTTCTAGAAGGCCAGTTGCTTTATGAAAAGCATGATGGGTTTTTGATGGCTACTATTAACTATCAACTTGATATAACCCAGGATAACCTGGGAAGAGTGTATTAATGAGGAAGTGTGTAGACTTGGTATGTAGAGATTGACTTAACTGCAAGGGTTAATGTAAGAAGATCCATCCCACTGTTGGCGGCACCAATTCCCTAGGCAGGGGATCCTGAATAGTATAAGAGAGAAGAAAGTTAGCTAAGAGAAAGCAAGTAGGTAAGGATCTTAGGGTAAGGTAGTTTAGTCTCTATCCATTCTTAACTGTGGGTGTGGTACTTTACCTTCCTGCACTGATGTCCCCAGAACAATTGATGGTAACCCGGAATTGTGAACCAAATAAGCCCCCCTTTTCTCCAAGTTGCTTTTTAACACAACAGCAGAAACAACATTTTCCATATTTTACTCTGTTTCTTTGGACCATATAGAGGCCAAGAAGAGTCACAAACTGGCTGTTGGAAGGCAAAGTTAGGTCCATGTCTGTTCCCCTCTGTCTCCCCCTGTCTCCATCTGTCACCATTCATCTCCTGTGCTCAGGTTCCCAATCATTTTTCTTTGAGAAAGGCGTTGTCTTCTAGTACGGGGATGACTCACTGCCCAACCAGGGGGGCGGGGAGGAGCAGGGCAAGGCTCCCTTTTGTGCCAGAATAAGAAAGTGCTACGTGTATACAGCCACCTGGGAATACCTTTCCCCAAAGACAAAAGGAGTTCTGTGTGTGAACAGAAAGGAGGCAGACCAGAAAAGTGGATCAGTCAACTGGCTGTGGGCGGGGTGGTGGGGGCAGAGCTATGGGACAAGATGAGAAGTAGCTCTCTGGTTGTGTCACTTCTGGCAAAGGACTTGGTTCTTCTGAGCTACTCTTTGCTTGTAGAAATAGTATAGGTAGAGGTCTTGGGTTTGTTATGTAACAGAAATAGCCAGGATGGAAAGTCTTTAAGCTGGCATCACTTGAGGTCAGTTTGTAAATGGTCAACACAGCAGGAACTAGGCTGACAACATCAGGGAAGCAAGGAGCCACTGGTCCCTTATATTGTTTTAATAACAGAAAGAATGTATTAAGCATTCCAGGCAAGAGTTCCGCCTGGATGCAGTCCCAGACTTGAATTCATCTGTACATGCCTTTGGGAAGAAGCCTTTCACAAGGAGGCTTTCCCTCCCCCCCCCCCCCACCTCTCTCCAATATCTTCCTTGCCACTAAAGGAACCTGAGGTTTGTCCTCCCAGATTTGGTTGTAAAAAGCAAGAAGTCAGAGAGCCTGTTTCAGTGAGTGTAGTTCTGTAAAAAGCTAAGAAAATATCAGTGCCTTTTGAGATAGTCTTTAATTCAAACAAACAAGCTTATCCCAAGAGGGGCATGAGCCACGCCTGGCTTGGGCATGTGGGCTGGGAACAGAGAGAAGATAGGAGGATTGGCTCATTCTTCCTATTCTAGTCTATACTATGGCTTATCTTAAGAGACACCTGTGTGTGCCTGTGTGTGTGTGTGTGCCTGTGTGTGTGTATGTGTGTGTGTGTGTGCCTGTGCGTGTATGCCTGTGTGCCTGTATGTGTGCGTGTGTTCGGGCGAGTGCACGCATGTGTGTGTAGGTGTCATGTTGTCATGTGCAGGTGTATATGCACACATGTACATTTACACATGGAAGCCAGATGTCAACTTTGGGTGCCATTCTTCAGGAATCACCCAGCTTATTTTTTGAGACAGGATCTCTTACTGGGTCCTAGTGCTGCCCATCAGGCTAGGTTAGCTGTTTTACCTAAGGCTATCTTTTAGCCTCAGATAGTGCCTAGTGGGATGGATGATTGTTCCTTTGAGTAAGGATGCAGGAGGAGCTGTGACAACGACAAGTACAAATAATGGTGAGGGAAACCTTGTGTCTGTGCATATCTGCCTTTTCCTTGACCACTGATCTCAGTTTCCAGAAGAACTTGGGCTACAGGAAGGCTTTGGAATTGTGTCTCTGAATAGCACATATAGCAGCTGCGACTTGCTAGAAATGTTCACACAGCAAGACTAAAAACAAAAAAAATCTGGTGACACGGTGGTGAAAGAAAATCGCTGTGTGGCAGCTAAAGCTACCACATGCACTAGGTGTTATCAAGGGACTGGTATGCCCAAGCTACCTGAAGTCAACACATAGCTTCAGAGGAGCCCCGTGCCAGACCTCCACCTAGTTTCATAAGTCTGCTGGAGGTCAAGGCTGCATTTCAGGTCTTGGTGCCTCCAGGATGCTTATGGACTCTTTAATCCTGGCTTAGGTGGAGCCCAGTAGAGAATTCTTGTCTGTGATCTTTGGAAACATGGGGCTGTGGCAGACCAGGGTTTCCAGTTTGGAATTTGCTGTGTCCTTATAACTTGAAAGTGTTCTTATTTACATGCAACTCCTTTCCTTGGGCATGTGATCCACATGGGTAGCTTGTATTAGCATCAGACTTACATGTGTCTGGGGTCCTGGTGCTCTGCTTAGTGCATGGGTGTTGCTGTATGCCCACTCTGGGAGACCATGGCCTAGTTCCCATGCCATCATTAAGCCCTTCTGTGACTTCACATGGGTTCCCACAGAGTTGCATTCTCATCTCTTCTTTCTCTGATGTGAAATTCAGATAAATGACTAGTCTTGTGATTTGGTCATTCTTTGATTTGGTGTTTTTTAACCAAATCTGCACAGTCATTAAGAAATGGAGCCTTGTGTTGTGTGGGGTGGGTCTTACCTATTATCAATGATGGTTACTTCTATAGAACTGTGATTGGTTATTTTTCCTGAATCTTGACAGCCTGTGTCAAGCCCTTGGGGCTCTCCTTTAGCCTGCCTCTGTCTAGAGCTGCGATTTGGTAAAGCAAACTCAAATAATACATAGGAGAGGCTTCCCCGAAGACTTCAGTCTAATTTTGGAAAGGGCATTTCTTCTTGTTTTTTGTTGTTTCACAAAGTATAGTGTCAATTCTGAAAGAAGGTTTCAGAAGAGAGAGTCTAGGGGATATTTATAATGATTTCTGAATAGATATGCTTCTCTATGCAACCATTCTGGTAGATATTCCTGAGTACCTCGTGTATGGTGAAGAACAGATTGGACTAATGGAAAGATGCCTAATTGGAAGTCACAGGCTCTGGATTTGGAAGACAATATGGTGTAAAAAAAAAAAGTGTGGGCTTCAGACCCAGATACCAAGAAAGAAATCTTAGCTCAGTAGCCATATGACTGGATCAGCTTTGGTTCTCTTGGCTATGAAATGAGACTGTGGCTACCTCACAGAGTGGATGAAGAGGCTAAAGGAGGTCATATTGATGTGGATGCTTTCTAGATTGGTACCTGGTATAACCTATCTCCTGAATTTCAGACCAACATTTTCACTACATGACTGTGTGTCCTTTCTGCTCATCATGTTTTAATCTGCAGTCATCCTCATGTTGGTCTCTGTGTTTCAACCAGGAATCTCCAACACTCTTTTGACTTCTGCTTTCCTAGATATTATCACTCTGGACTTCATCCTTTCTATCCGAGGCCAGTTTTTCAACTCTTGCCCAGGTCACAGAGCTGTGTACCATTTTAAATTTTATACTATCACTTGTATCGGTTAGCCATTGAAAAACCTTAGCATGCCTCCACGAATTTCCATGGGAATTTCATTTCCTTTGATATGTAAAACTGTAAAGAGTTCCTTCATTCTTTCTGTGTGGGTTCTTGTCCTCAGCTAGCACCCAAAGGCAGCACTTTGAGTTCTACGGGAGAGCCAATCTCTGACTTCCTTCTGGAAGTAACTCCTCTCTGCTTGAAATACTTTCTCATGACCCATGTACTCTTAGCTATTTGCTCAAGAATCGGCTCCAGTGTCAGCTCTTCAGGGCAAAGATTCTTGACCTCCCCCATCCCCCAGGTTGAGTTAGAGCCCTACTCTATGGACCAACATTACATAGACTTAAGTACTTGCCCCTTTGTTTTCTTCTAGTCTGCACACCCTTGAGGTTAAGGACTGCTCTCTTCAGGTTGATGACATCAGATGCTAGTACAATGTCAATCAGAGGTAAGCTAGATGGACATCTTGTGTGTCTTTGTGGAATGAATGACCAGACAATACTGGAAGTAACTGATAAAGAATCTGGTTTTTGTGATGGAGAGATGGCTCAGTGGTTAAGAGCACTAACTGCTCTTCTGAAGGTCCTGAGTTCAAATCCCAGCAACCACGAGGTGGCTCACAACCATCTGTAATGAGATCTGGTGCCCTCTTCTGGTGTGACTAAAGACAGCTACAGTGTTTTTATTATACTTACATATAATAATAAATAATTTTTTTTAAAAAAAGAAGAATGTGGTTTGTGGGAGGAACTCCTTCAAAGTTTCCTTATTACAACTTTGCCACTAAATAAATAGCTAACCCACTTGGGTAAGGTCTCAGGTTCTCTTGGCTCAGATTTTTCATAGGAAGTAAAATTTGTAGAAAATTTGACAGGAAAACTTGCACATACACAAAGCTTTAAACATCCATACAATGCAAATCTAGAATAGAAAGAATTAAAATGAACAGTGATTTTCAATATAATTGCATATATTCAATAAGAAAGTATACAAAAGTATATAATGAAGTGGCAAGATGCTGTGCCTACTTGTAAAGAGCAAATCTGGTTTGCAGAACAGTACAGCAGAATCATGTTTACATTTTGTTTTTAAAATTTCTTGTTTTGGAATAATGGCTAAATGGAAAAAAATAATTTACAAAAGACCAGTTTGGTCAGAATACTGTTCCTTGACTCTTGGTTTAAAGAATGGTGTTAATGATTCCTTCCTCCCCTGGGCAGAACCATGGAAGAAGAGGGACAGAAGAAATTGAAGAGCCAGAGGTTGGGGAGGAAAAGAAAGAAGCAGTGTCTTCTGACGTGGCAGGACCTTAGCACTCATGAATTGACTCATGGCAATTGTGATGATCTGCACAAGGTCACGCTACGCAATATTTCGGTCTGGGGGGGCTGTGGCTGAGGAGGTCCTATCTTGAGTTGAGGAACTATTGACAATTGATGGCTTACAGGTGAGGGATAGCACGTTTTCTTTAGGGTATGGCAGTGGTAGGTCAACAACATGCTGGTGAATGACCCCACACCCATGAATATGTGGGTAACATTAATTGAACTCATTGATTTATAAAAAGAAGGAGGAGGAGAAGGAGGAGGAAGAGGAAGAGGAGGAGAAGGAAGAGAACATGAAGTTAGGAGTGGAGGTGAGAGTCTCTAGGAGGAGTCAGGATGAATATGGTGAAATGCACTGTATGCATGTATGAAATAGTCAAAAAATTAATGAGATATTGTAAATTAATTAAAATATGGTATTAAAAATGGTGCTAATGAGACTCTTTGAGTCTCTAGTTGCAACACTGATAATTCCAACCAAGGCTAATAGCTTTACAAGAAATGCACTATCACCGCTTGGGGAACTAAAGGGGCACAGGGTCACCAGGGCAGCTACCCAGACAGGAGTCCCACGACTCCACAGATGCCTCACACAGAGTAGCTGCTGTTAGCCAGATGCCTCACAGGGAAGACACAGTGGACTTCATGACACTGGTTGTGCCCTTCCCAATCTATCACATTTGTGTAGTACCCCTGGTGCTGGTGGGTAAAAAACTAAAGAGAATGCCACCTTCTTGGCAAGACAGACTGATGTAGGAAGATGGTATTTATGTTCTTATAGTCTCAGTTAAATTTGTACCTACAAGTTTATTAATTATCACAGTTTTTCTCTTATGGTCATTACGGCCCATGAGTGAATACTATATTCACATTGTCAAGTATAATCAAACCTTAGAGGTCTCCTTACTTTGTAGAGAGCCACCTGCAGGCACAGCAGTATTTGTACATAGTAATAATTAGACATAAATTGCAATCTCACACTTAACATTTAAGATGAGAGGGCATTTCAATGGAGCGTCAATAGTTTTCTCTGTTGTGATGAGCTAGGGTGGATAGCACTGTATTACTGAAACCTGGTCATGTCTTTTCTGCATTTAAGCTACGCTGTTCAGGGAAGGTGACAAAGACTGTCAAGTATTTTGAATCTGCTTATACTGCAGCTGTTACTCAGGCTGGAGAGAAATTGATGAAAGAGCAGCAATATATCATCGTTTTAGGATTTTTAAGCTTAGATTTCCAAAGGCCCAATACCTACATTCACTATTTGTTTAGTCCTCTTGCCATACTAAGGTATCTTTCTTGATATTTTCACTCATTTCTCTTTTTCTTTTCTCTCTCTCTTTTTCTCCTCCTCTGTCCCTCCCTTTCCCTCCATCAGTCCAGCTAAACCCCAGGTTTTAATACTATCTTCCGCATCATACTCTTCTACTGCTGTTGGGTTGTTGTTGCTGCTGACTCTGTCCTATCTAGGCTGCATTGTTCCCCCCCCCCCCCACTGTTTTCTAATATATAAAGGAGTTCTCTGAAATTCATGGTTATTATTCTAGAAGAAAACAATCATGAGTATATAGACAACATATCTTTTGTAATTATATATGTTGCCTGCTGACTCATCTTTCCTGTTTCTCTATCTATCTATCTATCTATCTATCTATCTATCTATCTATCTATCTACTTACGTTATCTATGTGTCATGGTTTGAATATACTTTGCCCAGGGAGTGGCACTATTTGGAGGTGTGGCCTTGTTGGAGTAGGTGTGTCACTGTGGGCATGGGCTTAAAGACCCCCATCCTAGCTGCCTGGAAGTCAGCCTTCCACTAGGAGCCTTCAGATGAAGAGGTAGAACTCTCAGCTCTGCCTGCACCATGGCTGCCTGGATGCTATCCTGATCCCACCTTGATGATGACAGACTGAACCTCTGAACCTGTAAGCCAGTCCCAATTAAGCGTTGTCCTTTATAAGAATTGCCTTGGTCAGTGTAAAACACTATGTATGTGGTATGTATGTATGTATGTATGTATGTATGTATGATCTATGTATCTATCTACATATATATCTATGCATCTATCTGTATATTGTTATTAAACTGAAGAACAATGTTGGTATAGAATAATGGGAAGGAAATCTGACTGTACTTGGCACCTTATTCAGCAATTTCCCAAAATGATGGACTAAACAGCCTTTACTACTATCACCACACGAATGATCAGGCTCTCCTCAACCATAGAAGTCTACAGACTCAAAAGAGTACTGTCTACTGTTGTGGGTTGCCCTGTTCTGTCTGTATTCTGATGTTAGTTCTGTTTCCTCAAGAGGGGCTGCCTGCACCCCCTCCCCAACCTCCCCCCAGGAGTAGATCACATCCTCAGGTGATCTCATGTGAATATTCTCCCCATTCTAACTGGTCAAATAAAGGCTAGAGCCTGTGATTGGGCAGTGGGAGGGAAAGGTGGGAGTGGCGGTCTTAGAGAGTGGGGGCAGGTGGGGAAGGAGGAGAGGAAGAGAAGAAGGGAGAGGGAGAGAGGAGGGAGGAAGAAGAGGTGGAAGCCAATAGGAAACAGACCCACATGGCCAGGAAAAACTGCACGTAGCCAAGGCTCTTGTAGCCCGGGAGTAAGTGAGGCTAGCAGTAGATCTGCCCCATCTAGGCATATAGCTTGTAAATATAATAACTGGGTTGTGTGTTTTTTATATGGCCTTATTGGGGTTGGAAATTACTGCAACACTACTTAGCATTGACTACATGGGGATGGACTATTGAGCATGCGAAATATCTGAAACCCTCTGGGAGATGCTTTCGTTTGGGACCAAAAGGCTTCAAAGGCTCAGAGTCTCTAATCACAGGCTTTGAAGTGACTTGATAGTGTGGTGACAGGAAGCTCGGCCTGCCATGGTGGGCTGTATTATTTCAGGCCTCGCCATTTCCATTTCCACCGCAAAGCAGACGTGGTCCCCGGTGCTCCGACTCACGCACGTTATCTTGGCATCCAGAGAGAGCTACGTTTTCACTAAACCAAAGACCCACCTGATTCAGTTTGCTTTGTGTTCAGGCAACTTGTCTCTCTCGCTCTCTCTCCATTTAGTTGTAATCACAATGACTGTTATCATTGTTTTTGCCGTTGCCAAATTGAATTCTAAGAACACTAATAGTATAATCATGTCCTGTGGTCGAAGTCATTGTGGTTAACTTCAGAGCTATGCTACCTCTCTCTTCTGCTGTAGATGAATTGGAAGATGGGTCTCCTGCTCCACCAATTCACTGCCTATTCCATTGAGACAGAGTCTCTCACTGAACTTGGATCTAGTCTGATAAAGAGAAAGCACTAGGGTTCCTCAAGTCCCCCAGTCTCACTCCTACCCACCCCTGGCTCATACCTTGTGCTGGGGTTACAGATATGCATGACTATGCCAACTTCTTGCATGGGTGATGGGGATTTGAACTCAGGTCTTTACACTTGCACTGAGCTTTCTCCTTAACATAGGGAAAGTTGTAGTTCTGTCTATTTGACCAATAAATATGTCTATAAAATAGGAAATCAAGCTCAGAGAGATGTAAACTCTGACCTTTCTGATCCTTGTGGGAGAGAGTTAATAGATCAAAATATGCAAACAGGCGGTGCATTTTAGCTGACTTCTTTCTCAGGAACTTCTTCAGAGAGACTTGTTTAACAAAGCAGGTCTCCTCTTTCCAGGAACAACCTTTGCTGTAAAGAAACCAACTCCTATAGGTTAAAAGGGATTTTGTAGGAAATCCTTCATAATCCGATATTGATCACCGTTAGTAACACATAGTCAAGAAGGCATTTGAGCACTCAAAGTCTCAAACATAGCTACAGACAGTATCATCGGGATTGTGTCTAGCTTGCTCTCTGAGTCAAATGTGTGACTCTGAGAGCCAGTTTGGTGTTTGGCCTTCACAGCTTTGGGAGGATCTAGAGGAAATGCCAAGTTTCAAGGGAATCTGGGGTCTGTCTCAGTAGGCCTGCTTACTGCCTCCTCGCCTCTGTGTTCTTGGCATCGGCAGTGGATTTCTGCTTGTGTCTCTTCCTCCCCAACCCCTCTAAAAAAAAAAAAAAAACAAAACCCAAGAAGCCAAGTTACCAGTCCGGTTTTTATTTCACCAGAGGGAAGAGAGCTTTGTTACTTTCCCCTCATGTTCCCAGAAGAGAAACTAAATACAATCAGTGTGCAAATTTAGGAATTAAATAAAATAGCTTGCCAGTTTCTTCTTCTTTTTACAGACTTGTCTTCTGAAGAACCAGTGACCTAGTTTGGAAACCAAATAATTCCTCTTAATAAGAATGAAATATAAGCCTAGGGAGTTAAACATTGCCGAGCGGCTTGAACTCAGTGAGCATCTCTGTGTATTGTCATCTCCATTCCAGAGCAAGCCTCCTCCGCCCAGTGCCCGTTTCCCCTGAAACCCAAGTTCAAGTTCTAGAATTTTCCTTAAAAAAATGACTGCAATGTGCCAGTGTCATAGCATGCTTGTGAGAAGGGGGGGGGGGGGGAGACGCTTTGTGGAGTTGAGTCTCTCAGTTTTTATATGGACTCCAGGGATTGAACTTGAGGCCTGCACTTGGAAAGCTCTACCTGCTGCACAAGAGCTCTACCTCTTCAGCTCTAGCCCTAGAACTTTTTGTTTTTTAAAAGATCTATTTATTTTATTTATATGAGTACACTGCTAGCTGTCTACAGACACACCAGAAAAGCGGGCGTCAGATCTCATTAGAGATGGTTGTGAGCCACCATGTGATTGCTGGGATTTGAACTCAGGACCTCTGGAAGAGAACTTTTTTTTGTTTTTTTGGTTTTTTTGTTTGTTTGTTTTTTTGTTGTGTTTTGTTTTGTTTTGTTTTGTTGAGAAAGGGTTTCTTTGTGTAGCCCTGGCTGTCCTGGAACTCACTTTGTAGACCAGGCTGGCCTCGAACTCAGAAATCCACCTGCCTCTGCTGGGATTAAAGGCGTGCACCACCACCGCCCGGCTAGAGAACTTTTAATAAGATCAGGGAATGTGTCAGGGCCGACCAGAGCTGACCGGACCTGACCGGAGTGAGCAGGGTCGACAGAGCAGAGAGTCTGAATTCAAAATGTCAACAACCACATGATGGCTCACAACCACCAGTGCAGCTACAGTGTACTCATATACACATTAAATAAATAAATCTTTTTAAAAAAAGATTAAGGATGTGTGTACATGCGCCTGTTGCCTTTGCAGACTGAATCTGTGAAGAGAATCGGTGTTCTCTCACATTACCTACTGTCTGATTTTATTAGCACCCGACATGTTAACTTAACAAGTGTGTTGTCAGGTACTAGCAGCTCCGTACTAGGTTGATTGAAGGGGTAGGTGATAACTTCTAATTGAATTTGCTGAGATGTTGTCTTGAAGATCAGTTCCTGTTCCTAGGCTCTGAAAGCTGTTACATACACTGGGTGCAATAAAATCAAAGGTAATCAGAAGCTCAGATGAGTGACCATGTGACTCACACACACACACACACACACACACACACACACACACACACGTCTCTGTCCCTCTAATCGCATTTAAAGCATTTTAGCAAAGGTAGAATTTTCCAAATCTGACTGGCTTCCATTAAGACCAGCATGCTTGTTGGGAATTTGGATTGATGAAGAAAAGAAAGCCAGGGCACTCGATTCCCCTTTAAAATGCTTGCGAGGCCCATACCTATAAAATCTGATGCAAGTTTAAAAAAAAATTAGTGGTAGCCCATGACAAAAAGACACAGTAAGAAGCTTTTAAATAATTTTTCTTTCTTTTCTTTCTCCATTTCTTTCCTTATTTTGAGCGTATGTATGTGGGACTGTACAATGTGTATGTGCTGTGAGAACAGTTATTGGTGAAATACCAGCAAACCCGGGACAGGGAGTTAAGATGTAATGGTGGTAAGCACTACGGAAGACCTGAAGGATCTTTACATGATACTAGATGAAAAGTCACAGACCACCCCAGATATCCCACCCCCAGGAAGTTAACAGAGGGAAACTGAAACATGCCGGTTATAAGGATGTGTACTTAACTGCCTTGCTCGAGTCCTGGAGTTGCCGTTACAAACTGCAAATGAAACAAAACACCCCTTAAAATAAAACTGAATGACTTTAAACTTTAAACTTTAAACAACTTTAAACTTTAAACTTTAAAAACTTTAAACTTTAAACTTTAAACCTTACCTATACTTTGTTTTTGATGGTAGATGCAGAAAATATATACAGTTGCCAAAATTCTTTGAAGAGAACACTACTGAATTCATTAATTTGGTGAAAGTTCAGCACAGTTTACTTCAGCACAGTTTATTTGAGGATATACAAGAAACAAGTCTTTATTAATCTATGGTGTAAGGCAAGCCTGGACCGTGACCATGCCGACTTCCTTGTACTTATTTCAGTCTTGCCCCACTTATGGAAGATGTCAGATTCTGTCCTTCTCCCCAGGGAATGAGGAAGCATTGCCTCACGTCTCCATTGAAAAAGATTTCCTTTCTTTTTCTTTTTTTCTTTCTTTCTTTCTTTCTTTTTTTTTTTTTATTATTTTCTAAATTCTTTGTTTACATTCCAAATGCTTTCCCCTTTCCCGGTTCCCCCTTCCCCATATGTCCCATAAGCCCTCTTCTCTCCACCCATTCTCTAATCACCTCCCTCCTTTTTCCCTGTCCTGGTACTCCCCTACAATGCTACATCAAGCCTTTCCAGGGTCAGGGCCCTCTCCTTACTTCTTCTTGGGAATCATTTGATATGTTAATTGTGTCTTGGGTATTCAGAGCTTCTGGGCTAATTAATATCCACTTATCAGTGATTGCATTCCATGTGTATTCTTTTGTGATTGGGTTACCTCAGTTAGGATGATATTTCCCAGTTCCAACCAATTGCCTAAAAATTTCATGAATTCATTGCTTTTAATTGCTGAGTAGTATTCCATTGTGTAAATATACCACATTTTCTGTATCCATTCCTCCATTGAGGAATATCTAGGTTCTTTCCAGCTTCTGGCTATTATAAATAAGGCTGCTATGAACATAATGGAGCATGTGTCCTTGCTGCATGCCGGGGAATCCTTTGGGTATATGCCCAGGAGAGGTATAGCAGGATCCTCCGGAAGTGTCTGTCCAGTTTTCTGAGGAAATGCCAGACTGATTTCGATAGTGGTTGTACCATCTTGCAATCCCACCAGCAAGATGGTTCCTCTTTCTCCACATCTTCACCAACACCTGCTGTCTCTTGAGTTTTTAACCTTAGCCATTCTGACTGGTGTGAGGTGAAATCTCAGGGTTGTTTTGATTTGCATTTCCCTAATGACTAATGATGTTGAGCATTTCTTAAGGTGCTTCTCAGCCATCCGAATTTCTTCAGGTGAAAATTCTTTGTTTAGGTCTGTACCCCATTTTTAATAGGGTTATTTGGTTCCCTGAGGTCTAACTTCTTGAGTTCTTTGTATATATTGGATATTAGCCCTCTGTCGGATGTAGGGTTGGTGAAGATCTTTTCCCAATTTGTGGGTTGCTGTTTTGTCCTTTTGACAGTGTCCTTTGCCTTACAGAAAATTTGTAATTTTATGAGGTCCCATTTGTCAATTCT